>NC_056747.1:541735399-541975399 GCF_019279795.1 Protopterus annectens | reverse complement strand
CACAGCAAACACATATTGGTAACCAGATTTTACAATCATGCTAACCTACTGCTTTAAAATATATCACATGACATTTCTTCCAGAATAGAGTTATAAGATTACTTATGTTTGTCAATCAGATGAATTAAATGAGTTATAGTAAAGTATATGTTTGGAACACAAATTTTAACACAGATTATTATGCTGCTGTTAAGTAGATTTTCAAAAACATTTAAATAAATGTTTCATTTTTATGCCTTCTAAAATAAGACATTTACTTACTACAAGAAACTACATCATTTAAACTCATTATAACTGACATATTTTATGAACAGAGTATTTTTCCTGAATCTGTGGTGTGTCAGTGTGATAACCTTGTCAATGTTTATACTAACTGCTTTCAGTTTCTCTGTGAGAATTCTGTGATTTGAAGATTCTGAGGTAACTCAAGGACATTGTGCATAAGACAGCCCACATCCCAGATTGTCTTTCTTAACATTTTATGGGAAACTTATTAAAACTAGTGACAAACATTCATTTTGTCAGATTAAGAGTAAATACATTGTATTCATAGAAATCATTACAAATCATATTGATAAATTTCAAATGCAGACTCTCAGAAAAAGCCATCACACTCACACACACACACACACACACACACACACACACATATATATATATATATATATATATATATATATATATATATATATGATCTCACTGAGTTGTGTCCCTTGCAGAGCACCATCCCACTTGCTGTCCCCAGAATAAATCTGTCTGCTTTATACAAAACAATGCAATAGCAAACACATATTGGTAAATCTAGATTTTACAATCATGCTAACTCTACTGCTTTAAAATATATCATATGACATTTCTTCCAGAATAGAGTTATAAGATTATTTTCTTATGTTTGCTTAATCAGATGAATTAAAATGAGTTATAGTAAAGTATATGTTTGAACACAAATTTTAACACAGATTATTATGCTGCCGTTGTTAAGTAGGATTTTCAAAAACATTTAAATAAATGTTTCTATCTTTTATGCCTTCTAAAATAAGAGACATTTTACTTACTACAAAGAAAACTACATCATTTAAAACTCATTATATAACTGGACATGGTTTTGATGAACAGAGTATTTCTTCCTGAATCTGTGGTGTGTCAGTGCGTGATAACCTTGTCAATTTTTATACTAACTGCTTTCAGTTTCTCTGTGAGAATTCTGTGATTTGAAGATTCTGAGGTAACTCAAGGACATTGTGCATAAGACAGCCCACATCCCAGATTGTCTTTCTTAACATTTTGGCGGGGAAAACTTATTAAAAAACTAGTGGACAAACATTCATTTAGCAAGCAGTGTAAATGCATCTAAACATGACAGAACCTCCACAATGTATTCCACAGATCATCACAGCCTCTATGCAAGTGAAATTAAACTCAAAATTACCAACAAGCAATAAAACTCAGCATTCTTCTCCCAACTCAATTTTCATACAAATCCTATTATTCACTGTGCCCACATACAGTCAAAAAGCATTTCTATATATTAATAAAGAAAGAAAAGAGAGTAGAAAATAAAAGGGAGTGGGAGTAAGTAGAAACAAAAAAATGTAAGAGAAAGCTGTAAGAAGTATATATACAATGGAATGTTACTTACTGTTTATATTAATAGAGTTAAAAATAAAACATATTATTTACTCTTATTTAGTTCTGATTATTATTAGTGATTATTTACAAACAAGCATAAGCAGTACAATCAAGGAAGTATAATTAGAAATAGCATTTGAAGAACTTATAAACTTTTACAAGAAATAAATATGTTATTATTCTATTAATGATATTTTCATTACTGTTCTCTCCCTGCCCTCCCCCACCCTTTACCCACTACATAATCTAAATAGAATGTCATTGTTTAAACAAAGAAAATAATAAAAGAAGAAGGAAAAAAAAAGATAAAGATAAAAGATAAAAAATGTATCAAATTACTAACCTTACTTTTTTCAGAAAGAAAACAAATCGAAATACAGCCTGCCATTAAATCCTCAGGCATTTTGACTGGTTATGAAACAAAACATTTCTTTTGCACATAGAGAATAACTTTGATTAAATCTTTTCCAAAATATTTGTAGCTTTCTTGAAATGCAGGAACTATATTCAAAAAGATTAATAATGAACTAAAATGATGAGAGAGAAAAAACATATAACAAATCATTTGTTTTTAGTCTCTTCTTCTTCTGAAGTCTTCCAGGAAGCTTCAGTTGCCAATCTCTTTAATGAAGAACTAGCCTATTCCATTTCTTCTATTTTATCCAAAAATCCTTTCTTTGACAAACAGTAAAGCAGAGTCTAAATCATCAAGACCTTAGGACCATCAGGAAGGAAGATTTTAAGCTTGGCAGGAAACAGAAGGTATGTTTTAAACTGTGCTTTTTAAGCTCCTTATTAGTGGCAGAAAAACTTTTCTTTTAGCAATTACTATGGAAGAATAGTCATTGTCAACACGCACAGTTGTCTCATTAAACTTAACAGGAGCTTTAGCCCAAGCAGATTTAAGAACCATCTCTTTATCAAAAGATGATAGAAATCTAACTATAACTGATCTAGGATAGTTTTTGTTAGAGTTGGTATTAGCTATAGATCTATGTGCTCTTCGATACCAAAAGAGAATGCTTCTGGTAAATCTAAAGTTTTAGGGTTGCCATGTTGTTAAAAAAGAAGTAATATTGTTACCTTCAATATTTTCTGGCAGTCCAAAATCCTAATGTTATTGCGCCTAGATCTATTTTCCAGGTCATCCAACTTTGTTTGTAAATGTGTATTTTGTTTCAGCAGAAACTCAATGTTGATTTCCTCTTCTTGTATTTATTTTCCATGTCATTCACAGCTTCTTCTATGCCTGTCATCTGGATCTTCTGTTGTTGCAGGTCCATATGTAACAAGTCTATTTGTTTTGTAGTTTTCTATACAGAAAGTGTCTATTTTTAGTATCCATTTTATCCATCTTAGCAGTAAGTTGCTGGACTATAATTATCAGAGACTGAAGTTCTTTCTTGATGCTGGAGTCTTGAGAATTTGCCTTACTGGAACTCATTTCAGACTGATAAACTGACAGGAAAATTTCCAAAGTAATTTCTGACAGGAATATTATTAAGATTTCCTTTCTTTTTTAGATATAGTTCAAGAACTATATAAAACAAACATATTTAGAAAGAAAATTACTTCAAGAATTAATTTTTTAAGTAATTAATTCCTGTCAATGTAATGAAATTGGTGGAGCTGAAGAAATCTGCTGCTATCCTGTGTTCATCCTTGGCCACGCCCCACTGTTGCACAGTTCTGAGCTCAATCCATCCTGGAGAACCACTGCCAGTCAACGGCTGAAAAATAGTGACTAACAGCTTGGCTGCAGTACACTTTACCTGGAGATGTATTCTCAACGTCTCTTCTAAAAATGGCAGTAGGAACTATTACATCAACAAATTCAGTCAACAGGTAATTCTTCTTTCTTAGGAATCCATGTGAATGCAGTATGGAATAACTGTGCCCTGTTGTGTACATCTAACTCTTCAGCTTCTTTGGCATTCTTTTGTCACACAATACCCCCTGACACATTCTGCCAGTTGGATGCAGTGCCTCTAGTTTTAGATTTGACCACCTCATTCTGACTCACCTTCTTCTCAACTCATTTAACACCAGCAAATGCTTGTGCCTCTTTTTGGTGACATTAGTCAACCTGGCCATACAACCTAGAGTTGATTTTTAAACTGCTGAGTAGCTTGTCCTGATATAGCATGCAGTCTGTGGTATATATTTTTCTGTCTAAAGGATGCCTAAAGCATTGGTCTGTACAACTCTTCCCCCCTCAGTGGCACCACCTAGGAGGTCTGTGCTGCTGTCCACAACTCCATTCATTTGGTTTGTAGGTTCATAAGACATTGCTAGGCTAACGGCTTAACAGCCCTTATAAGCCTAGCCAATATAACCTGATTTTACTCAATACATTGCCACTACGGGGAAGAGGATGGCATGGATTTGTGCCTATGCCTTGAGTACCTTACAGACTGCCCCTGTCCATAAGGGGCACGGACACTACCCCAGATGTGAATTTGTGATTCCACATCCATTGATCTAAACTGCATTTGAAGACGGGCAGGGAAAGGCTCTGCTTAATGTGAATAGGAAGCCTGCTCCAAAGAAGGGGCAATCTCTGAGACGCATATCTCTCTCCCCAGCATGTTGTGTTTGAGTTGCTGACTATGTTTAGATCCCCAGAATGGGTGATTCCCATGCTGTTTGACTAGCAAATGTGTAGCAGCTCCATCAGGGCTGAATTTGTAAGTGCCTTGTAGATTAGAAATTCTGTTGGCAGGCCTCTGTATTTCAGCTGTGATAGCTGGATTTGAATTCGGTACCATGTTTCTAAAGGGAGGAACCCCATACAGTCAAGGGTGGAACATACAAACTCCACATAGACAGTGACTAGAAGTCAGGACTGAACTGTGGATCTTTTGTCTCTGAGGTGAAAATCTTAACCATTAAGCCACCATGTCCTCTACATTTAAAGGATTCAGTATAACTCTAAAAATCACATTTGTTTCAATGTCAGAAGCATTTAGTAGTCACTAGATATACAAAAAGCATGTGCTACTTGTGTGGGGTGCCTAAATTGTAAGCAACATTTGATAAGTATAAGTATAAAAACATAAGAAGTCTTAAAGGTGTAAAAATCTAACTTTCCCTTTCCCAAACAGCCTCCACATTTATGTAGCTACTAAAACTTGGATCCAGTCTAATGGAAAACATTCCAGACTCCAATACCCATCACTCATTCTGAAACACAGGTAGCAGCAGAGGCGTATTTATGGACGTAGTATAGAGTTCACATCTAAGCATCACATCCCAAATTACCACAATCTTTATTTAATATAAATTCACATTACTCTCAACATAACAAATTTTTACTTCATTGGTAATTACTGGAGTAACATTTAAAACATCAAATACCTAAACCTGTTGCTTCAGCTTGATGTCAAACCAAACATGTTTTTTTCTCTGAAGACTTAAATTACCCAAACATCAGCTAGTCTACCTAGAAATCCAACAACTGTTACACCCAGACCTTTCTCAACAATGTCAGCTCCACATCTTTGGAAGAAATAGTTATTTCCTGCTAGAGACTCAAACCTACTAAACCTTATCTTTTAACCCCCATACATCAGCTCAGCCCCCACCAGTACTTCTTGCCTCAGCTGATTCAGATCATTTAGCCATCACCCTCTGCATCCTTGGTTCTGATAATCCACATACATTCAGGCTTTAGTAAAACCAGCCTTTTAGATTTTATTGATCTTTTTGAAAAACATAAATGGTATCACCCCCCCCTCCCCAAATCCTTGAACACTGATGCCCCACCATAACTACAGAAATTTACAACCTGTTGAATAATTGTATATAGAAAAAATACCCCTTTTATGTCACAAGCAAAACAATAAATTAATCAAACCTCAATCTGGTGGAATAACAGAATCAGTAAATTATATAACAAGAATAAATAGAGCAAATTGCTAAGGAACTCAACAGTGCACAAGTCAAAACCCTTATAAAGAAGGATTCATTCTGGATAGTGCTGGTGAGCTGTGTGCCATGGGATGCATGTACTATCATGTGACGATCGTGTAATCTGTGGACATTGTGAATGCATCCAGTCCATTCAGATTCTCTTGAGAATGGCCCAGACTGCTGCTAAGCACTCCTTTATATCTAAGCACACTGAGTTGCACCATCTAGCATTGCCAAAAAGCAGAAAGAGGTGGATTTCATTTCCATATTATGGTTTTTCTAGGAAGACTAGACCAATTTTATATGCACCTGCAATAATGATGGTGGGCTTGGCACTATCACAGAGAATTTAGGAAATCAGATGCCTTCTAGCACTTGTGATGCTGTTCATTTCCAGCAAACCTCACATTTTAGCAGTACAGTATATGACTGCATAACAGCTAACAGGCCAAATAGGAAATACTCAAAGCTGTGCATCAACTCTGGAAATCGTGGGCCTCAATCCAAGTAGACAACCTGCTTTTCAAAATATAAAAGTCAAGTGTTCTGTAAATCTAGGTTAATTTAGCACAGTGGCTCAATGTTTAAAATCTTGGTCTCAACACCATGGTCCAGGATTCAATTCCAACTTCTGATCACAGTCTGTGTGGACACTAATTTTCCTCTCCATGTCTTGGGAGTTTTCTCCTGATATTACAGTTTCTTTCCCCATCTGAAAATCATACCAGTGGAATGGCTATTCTGAACTACACATACATACTGCCCATTTATCTTTGATCTTGGTATCTGGTTCACTTTACTGGTTAAAACATTAATACATTAAAATTTGCAGTATCAGAAGGTTTGCAGTTGCTTTTGAAAATACATTTGCTTTTGCTAAGCCTTCTTCTTTATACATCTCCAGTACTGCAACCAACTTTCAGTCATGGTCCTTCTTATTGTTGTCACAAATAATACATTCAATGTATATCACCACCCCCACTGTATCTCAAGCTTTCTCTTTCCCCCCTGGAATATTTCAGGTGTGCTTGCAATGTGAAATCTAAACCTGCAAAATAAATATTTGATGACAAGTCATCAGAAAAGTCATCTTGGAATAAATATTTTCAGATCAAAACAAATTCTAAATGACTGTCTTCTCTTTGGTAGTAGCATCATAGGAGTGTAGCTCTCGGATGATCGACTGTTTCTTTTTTTCCGACGACAGCACAAGAACACTAACTAGAGCTCCACTTTGACTTTAAAATATAAATAACAAAACTGAGTGCATCTGTGATTCATTAAGGCTCCACTCCCTCCCCAAGATGACTGTACTGATGTGTTTTTCCATTAAACCTGTAGCACAGCATTGGACCTTCACTTACTTGATGAACAGAGCTCACGGCCCACACTTTATGTGAGGAGATTCATGCCAGAAACTCCCATTGATGCCTGCACAATAAATTGGTAATATTTGTCTTTGCACCACTTACTGGCAAAAATTTATACAGGCATTGTACTTTCCCAAAAGCACGGTCTAGAATGAAGTCTTTGCTTTCAAGCTCTGGGGGATTCTTCAGACCACTGCATTGTTTAACAAGTGCCTGATGCTGTAGAAAACTCACTTATCTTGATTTTAATATACTGAAAATTACACACAGAAAACCTGTGGAACAGAAACATCCAAAAACTAAGTTTTGTAGAGACTTCCATCTAGTGACAGGGACCAATTTTAAATCGTATATCTTTATTAAATTGTTCACACACCAAAAACTCTTCTGGTGATAACATATTAGAGAAAAAAAGAAGTTATGTTCTTACCATAACGTTCCATCAGAGTAGTTGTACTTCAGTTGTCTTCAACCTGTGGGTTACGGATCTGAATGGATCCAACTCAGCCACATATCCAGCATCTAATCTGAGCTCAAAGCTCCTCCCCTTACTCACAATGCCCCTGTCTCCTTCCTCCCTTCAGATTGAGTTTGCTGTCCAACCCGTAAGTCATACCTGACCCAACCAGACCTTGCCACTACTGGCAACCCAAAAAAGACCAGAGCCAAGCACGACAAATGACATCCCTAAGGTGTCCGACTTCAACATATATTGGCCAACACAGTTCTAACAATATCGGGGAAGGAGGTGGGATGGTCAAAGACAAATGAACTACAACTACTCAGCTGGAACATTACGGTGAGTACATAACTTCTTTATCTGAAGTAGTTAACTTCACTTGATCTTCAACATCTGGGACAGAGTCCCTAGCTACCAAACACCTGGGTGGCCCTTATGGAAGGATATTCCACAGCACGGCGGAGCCAAAGGATGCCCTGTTCTTGGATACAATAACCACTTTATAATGTGAAATGAAGGTATGAGAAGAGGACCAAGTAGCTGCAGAACAGATATCATGCAACATCTGAACAGAAGAGAAGGCGATTCCTTAGGGGCTCTTGAATTGAATGAGCTGAAGTGGATCCTTAACCTTAGGGCTCATATAGAACCTGGGCTAAATTCGGCTGTCAATATCAGGCCCGCACTTTTATAACTTCATCCTTTCTGGCTCAACACTCTCTCCTCTCTCCATCCCTTCCTTTCCTTCCCTTCCCTTTCCCGTTTCCTCTCCCTCCTCCCTCCCCCTCTTCCCTTCCCCTTTTCCCATCCCCTCTTTTCTTCGTTAGTTTTCCTTCCTTCCCTCCTTTTCATCCTTTTTCCTCCATTATTCTCATCTTTCCCATACCCTGTTCTTTCCTTCCCCCTCCCTTCCCTCCACACACCTATACCTTTTTTCCCTTCCCCCCTTCATTCGTCTCCTATTCCCCACCCCTCATATCCCCATTCCTCTCTCCCCTCTCCTCTTCCTTTCCTTCCCCTCCCCTCCCTCCTTCCCTCTCCCTCCCCTTCTTCTTCCCTCCCTTACACTCCCCCCCTTCCTTCCTCCTTTCCCCCTACCCCCCCTCCTCCTCACTTGTCTCTTTTTCCTTTCTATTCCCCTTTTTATAAATATGCATTTTTTCCTTTTCCTTTTTCCTTTGGTACCTACCTCTTTACAGTTCCCTCTTTTTACCTGTTGTTCTTTCCCTCATTTCTCATCCCTTTTCTTTTTCTCTGTTCTCCCCTTCCTACTTTGTTCGTCAGTATATTCTACCTCAATCTATGTATTCATTATCATTTTAGAGTATATTTTTTGGAATGGTAGTATATATTCATATTGATTTAGGATAATATTTTACTATATTTATTTGTGAATGGTGCGAGGGGATAAGGTTTTTGTAGGAATTGAGTTTTTGCTATAGTGGAAGTTTTAAACATAGTTATTTTTATGCCTTGTCTATATGTACTATATATAATGGACCTATATGGATGTAAATGGTGCAAACGTTTCATTCACTTTGCCCTATATGGGAATGTTTCCTGTCTTACTAATTACCATATGTAATTGTTTATTTTATTGTTTAATTGCCCTGTTAAGTGGGTTTGCTTAATGTATATAAGGATAGGGATTAGCCCTTCTTATTTGTAACCTGATGAAGCGCACGGTTAATGTGCGTGAAAGCGTTTGTTCTTTTACTTAATTAAACAGAATTTGTTTGATTTTATTATCGTGGTGGTTCCAGTGATTTATTAGCTCTTTCCTGTCCAACCCGTAAGTCATACCTGACCCAACCAGACCTTGCCACTACTGGCAACCCAAAAAAGACCAGAGCCAAGCACGACAAATGACATCCCTAAGGTGTCCGACTTCAACATATATTGGCCAACACAGTTCTAACAATATCGGGGAAGGAGGTGGGATGGTCGAAGACAAATGAACTACAACTACTCAGCTGGAACATTACGGTGAGTACATAACTTCTTTATCTGAAGTAGTTAACTTCACTTGATCTTCAACATCTGGGACAGAGTCCCTAGCTACCAAACACCTGGGTGGCCCTTATGGAAGGATATTCCACAGCACGGCGGAGCCAAAGGATGCCCTGTTCTTGGATACAATAACCACTTTATAATGTGAAATGAAGGTATGAGAAGAGGACCAAGTAGCTGCAGAACAGATATCATGCAACAACACTTGAGAACAAAAGGCTGCTGAAGTAGCCATAGAGCTGGTCGAATGTGCTTGGCTGCTGAAGTAGTCATAGATTTGGTGGAATGGGCTTTTACCTGACCTGGCAGAGAAATTCCCCTGACAGAATACACCCAAATAATACATAATACACCAGTGGGCAATAGTGACTTTGGAAACTGGTTTCCCAAAAAGGGTTTTGAGTAAGAGATTTAAAGTTGATCAGATTTATGAAAGGCTTTTGTCCTGTGAAATATAAATGTGATTGCCTATGCGCATCCACCAAGTGTAACTTATATTCTCCTTTGTTCTGAAAATTTGGAAAGAAGACTGGTAGATTGATCATCTGATTAATAGTGGCTTCTGATGCTACCTTGGGAAGAAAAGATGGGTTAGTACGCAAAGACACCATATCCTTATGAAAAATCATATAAGGAGCCTTGATTGATAATGCTTGGAATTCTAATATCCTCCTAACAGAAGTAATGGCAACTAAAAAGGCAGTCTTCCAGGATAGAAATTGCTAAACTACCAAAGCTGCAGGTTCAAATGGGGGTAAGACTAAAGCCTGAAGCACCAAAGTAAGGTCCCATGGAGGTGTAGGATCTTTCACCGGGGGTCTTAAGAGCCGCCACCAGAATGCATTTTACAGAAGAAGCTATAATTATCATGGGAGCTGGAGCAGCCAAGCTGTGAGCTTCAGACTGCCCAGGTCTGGATGGGGGAATCCCAGAGGGATGAGAAATGAGATCCAGAACTGGATCCAACATCCAAGATGGAGCTATTAGATGAGACAATAGAGATGGACACCAGACTTGGCGAGGCCAGAATGGGGCAATGAGGATCACGAAGCTCCCCAGCCTGCAAGTTTTCTGAAGAAATGTTGGTATCAAGCGCAGAGGAGGAAAAGAGTACAAGAAACCAGGAGGCAAAGCATGAATCAGAGGATCTCTGGGGGCTTCACCGGAGTGAGGTTCAGAGTGAAGAGCTTGCTGTATTTCACGATGAAAAAAGATGCGAATATATCGTAGCAAGACTGACCCCAGTTTTGAAAGATCTGTTCTGCCACTGAAGGATTCGGTGACCATTCATAAGGCATCAGGATGGATCTGATGAGCCTGTCTGCTAGAATGTTGGACCATCCCAGAATGTACGTTGCCACCAGAAAATGGCCGGTGGAGATCGCCCACTCCCACACTCTCATGGCTTTGCAACAAAGGCGGTAAGATCTGGTTCCCTCTTGTCTGTTGATGTACCAAACCACTGACATGTCTGTCTGGATGGCAGTTGTCCCTCGGGGAAGATGGGCATGTAGAGCCTGCAACACAAAAAGCACCTCTCTCGTCTCCATGACCTTGAAATGCAAACTGGTCTCAGTTGGGGATCACGTGCCTTAAACTGTCCTTCCCGAGTAGTGCCCCCCCCCCTCTAGCTGGGAGGTGTCTGTAGTCACAGTGGCCTTTGAGGAATAACTGGAGAAAAGGACATCCCTGCACACTTGGGAGAAATGAACAGGATGAGACAATGGCAAATCTAACAAGGACCATTGAATGGCAAGAGTCCATTGAAGAATCCACATGTGAAAGCGGGCTAAAGATTGACAGTGGCTGCCATAGACTCCAACGCCCGCAAAACTGCTTCTGCTATCAGAAATTGGACTTGAAGGAGAGGACATAAAGAAAGTACAGTTTTGTACCTACCATAAATGTAGATGTTCGAGTGCTAATACAGCTGCAGTAATAATAGCATAGAGCATCTAGAAGTTTTCTAGCTTGCTACGAGGCAAGTTTTGTTCTCTAAGCCAGGCATGTCAAAGTGTGTTTACCCACTACTCACTTGCTCGCATCATGCATCATATCCTGTAACCTTTAAATGTGGTTCAGGGGAGATACTTTTTTCTTAATTGTGTTAACAGGAACTGTTGATATTTAAGCATATGAAACTGACAATTTAAGGCCCTAAAGATCTTTTTCTGCAGGAAGTGGATTCTTGGCATGGGAGGCCTTCAATCCCTTGGGGCCTTGTGGGAATGGTTTTTTCAGGGTCATTATGGCTTTTTTGAAGAGCACCCATGAGAGTTGGGTACTCTGTAATACCTATCAGGTTTGACTGGCAGGAGGCAGAGAACTGGTTAAGGCAAGCCTCCAATAAACATCATCAAGTATGTCCAAACAGGGGCTATCGCCAGAGGTCTGAAAGAAATTTCCTAAGTCTTTCTTGGAATCTGAAAAGTGAAAGCCTTCCCCTTGGAAGTGTTCCCTCAAGGTGTGCAAGGCTTCCCCAAGGAAAAAAAATCTCAGGGGGATGGCTAGGGGATGGACTGTTCTGTGATAAGAGTAATTAAACTCTCCATTTTTTTAAGCATCTGTTTTTAGGCATGACCTGAGAGATGGGCCCTGTGCAACAGGCCTCTTGGGATGCCCACAAGCTGGGATTTAGTAAATACTAATAAAAAAGAAGATGAGGGTCTAAAGACACTATGGGTGGAGGTGGACCTGTCCACATTAGTAGGCTCAACATTAGCAAAGGCTTCTACATTTTATAATCAAAAGCTTTACCAAAATAGTGTTGGGCTTAATAATAGTGCGCTAGTTTGAAGTTGTGGAAGCAGCGACAGCCTGAGACGCCGTGATCTGGGCCTGCAAAACAAGGTATGCAGGAGGGAATGGAAACATGCAGCTTCAGGCTCTGTATCCTGTCTGAGTAAGGAAAACTTTTGTCTAAATAGTGTCTAATCGAGCCCCAATGAAGTCTAAGGTCTGAACTGGGACCAAAGTTGACTTTCTGAGACTGATGGTGATGCCCAACCTCTATGCTAGTAGAAGGAAGTAGTCCCTGGCTTGGCAAAGTTGATGCTCAGAAGGGGCAGCGAGGAGCCAGTCATCCAGGTAAGGGAAAACCTGAATATCCTGAATCCTCAGGTGAGCCGCTACTACAGCTACAGCCATCACTTTGGTGAACACCCTGGGGGCTGTGGTGAGACCAAAGGGGAGGGCTCTGAACGGGTAATGATTGGCTCCTAGCCAGAAGCAGAGGAACTACAGAGAGTGCCTGTTCATCTTGATATGATAGTACGCTTCCTGGAAGTCAATCGAGCACATCCAGTCATTCGTCTGCAAGAAGGGCAGGAGGGATTGAAGCATGACCATCTGGAATTTTGCTTTGGCCATTGACAGATTCAAGGTGGATAGATCCAAAATGTGTTGTAGGTCCCCCATTTTCTTAGGCACTAAAAAGAACCTGGAATAAATGCCTGACCCGGATTGGTCGAGGGGGACAGGTTGGATGACTTGTTTAATTAGCAGCTTTTCTATTTCTAGTGCTACATTCTTGGACAGACCTGCACAGCAGCTCTCAAGGGCTGCATGACTGCTCTTCTCTGGAGGAAGTTGGGGGCAGGTTGAAGTAGCACTAGAAATAGCCAATCTGGGTCAGGCATTTATTCCAGGTTATTTTTAGTGCCTAAGAAAATGGGGTCGTAAGACACATTTTGGATCTATCCAACTTGAATCTGTCAATGGCCAAAGCAAAATTCTAGATGGTCACGCTTCAATCCCTCCTGCCCTTCCTGCAGACAAATGACTGGATGTGCTCGATTGACTTCCAGGAAGCATACTATCATATCAAGATGAACAGGCACTCTCTGTGGTTCCTCTGCTTCTGGCTAGGAGCCAATCATTACCCCTCTGAGCCCTCCTTTGGAAGTGATAGCTGTAGTCCTGAGTCTTCCAAAACCACATCTTCTTAGCCCCTCGCTGATTCCTAGAAAAGGATCTTTGACGGGGTGGGGGAGCTGATCCTGACGGCAGACAGTGTCTTCCCATTCTTCCTATCCTTCCCATTCTGGACCAAAGTCTCGCATACCAACTTCCCAAACAGGAAGGAACCGTCATACAGGACATTGATGAACGACACCTTGAAGGGTCCTGAGAATTGACATAGCCAGAGCCAGGAGTGTCGCCTGATGGCAACGCCTGTACTGGCTGCCTTAGCAGCTCCCTCAGTAGCATGGGAGAGGAGATACATGGAGATGTTAGCGACTAACTTCAGAGTGGCCATACAAGCAGAAAACGTCTTCTTGTCTCCCGCCGACATGGACTCAGGGAGCGACTCGGCGATCTCCTTAACTAGTGTGCCATGTAAATCAGCACTCTTACTGAGAAGGTAGCTGAAGTGTAGACCCACTTCCCAAATCTATCCAATGCCCTTGACTCTCTGGTCATGAGGATGGACCAAAGAGCTCTCCTGAGCGAGTTCTTTCTTAGTGGCAGCTGCCACCAGCATAGCATCAACCAGGGACCCTTTGCTCCAGAACGTTCTATCCGAAGGGGGGCTAAGGACTTTATCTGGGTGGTTTGGGATGGGCTCCACTGTGTCTGGTTCTTTCCATGCCAGAGATGTTATAAGGTCCACTAAGGGATTTGCGGCAGGGGACATGCAGGAAGTAGATGGGCCTGTGACAAATGCCTCAAGGAACACCAATTCATCTGAGGTCAGTTTTTGGACAGACCACCCCTCTCTCTGATAGAGGAGTTCCATGATGTCTCCAAAGGAGACATCCTCGGGGGGGGGGTGACCGGTGGGAACCTTCCCCTTCCTCTAAATCGGAATCTTCGGTAAGTGACTACGGTGGGAAGTTTAAGTGCCTCCTCTTGCACGTGCATTTGTGAGGGATCTCCTCAGTGGGATTCTCTGGGGAGGACTCACCAATGCCCTGGTGCTCCCAAGTGGGAGCTTCTTGAGGCAAAATGGTGGCAGGCTCTCCCTGAGATGGCAGGATGGTCGGGACCACACCCAAAACAGAGGGAGTCGGGGCAGAGTCCAAGGACAAGATGGTCAAGGGTCTCAACAAAATCGAGAGAACCCTCTCCACCTCATCAAAGGCTGAAGGAGAATGGACATCCTCAGAAAGGCCAGTAGGAGACGTTCCCCTCTGAAAAGACAGGGAAGTCAGAGCTGAGAATCCAGGAGCCAAGAGATGCAGAGGGGAAGACTGCGCTCTGACCTGGTCGGATCCAACACGCTCAAGGAAATGGCCGGTGTCGAGGTACAAGGTATCATCTGCGCCGACCCCGAGGGACCTCAGATTCATATGCTCTGAAAGCAAAGGCCAGATCGGAGGAGGAGTGATCAGGGTACAGAAAGACTGCAAACTCCCCTCTCCGGAAGGAGAGGGTGGCAGGAAAGACCCCCATCTGAATTTGTGTGCAGATAAACTATCTCATCTTGTCCATCTCCACTTCAACGAGGCTCCGGGTGGAGTGGGAGGATGAGGCTACTGACACCGGTCTGGAGTGCTGGTGAGGGGAAGCCTGCATGGGAGACCAGATCCAGGATTCCTCCCTCTCTGAGAAGAATCTGGAAAAATGGAGCCAGGGAGATCCTGGTCTGGTATCTGGCCTAACTTTATGCGGAGGGCCAGCCAGAGCAGAGCGGTCAGGTGACCACTTCCTCAGCCTATTCTTCTTAGACTTCTCCACTTCCTCGGACCTCTTGGTGGAAGTTTGAGTCCCAGAGGCTGGGGAAGAAGTAGAAGTTGACACTGCACCTGACGCAGGGGATGCAGGTGCTACAGACCCCAAAGAGGGAAATAGGCCCTTCAGGATGAGTTTGTCCCTCCTGTCCTTCAGTGCCCTAGGATTAAACCTGGCACAGACAGGACAGGAGGTTAGAAGATGGGCCGGCCGCAGACACACCATGCACAGTGCGTCTATCTGCTGGAGACAGCTTATGGCCACACTCTGTGCACTTTCTGAAACATAGCTTAGGAGTTTCAGTCATATCCCAAGACAGGCCCAGAACTGTTATACACACACACACTCCGCTATAGAAAAGATCGGAAAGAAAGGGAAAAAAAAAGTGTTTTTTTTTTTTTTTTTTTAATACCAACGACTGTGCGAGGGGAGGCAGACAGTAAAGACAGGAAGAAATAGCAAAGGAAGGTAGCAAAAAAAGAGTAAATCCACTCACTTCCCCAAAACCACTAGCTAAGAGCTCAGACCACGATACTTACTTTTCAGTGGTAAACGAGATCTGGGGGAGGAAGGAGACAGGGGCATTATGGGTAAGAGGAGGTGCTTTGAGCTCAGATCAAATGCTGGATATGTGGCCAAGTTGGATCCATTACAGAATCCGTAACCCACAGGTTGAAGATCAAATTAAGTCATCTACTTCAGATTAAATATTACAGTTAGAATTCAACCACACCACAAACATCTACAGATCAAATCTACATTTAAATCCATTTTCCTGTCCTTATATTTAGGAAGTCTGAATGCACACTCACTGAATTGTTAACTTCTATATGATTCCCCAAACAGGGGGAAAAGGAGGGGAACAGACAGGCAAGAGACACACACCACAAACTTAGAACTGCTACATCCCTCAATTAAGCTATTCATTTTGCGTAGCAGGACAGTTCTTACTGTTGAATCCTGTCCACGTACCTCACCCAAGAATATAGCTTATTCAAGAACAGTTACATTTGCCCCTTTATTAACATCTTTTCTTCATCTTCACAGGAATCATAGAAAGTTTAGTCTTGCGACCATCATACCTGCCTGATTGGTTCCCGCCTTACACTGTGCCCCTCCTCGAGAAGGGTTACTGCCTGTCATACATGGAATGAATTTATGAATGCCCAGCCAATTATCCAGGTCCCATTTGAAGGAAGACAGTGTAGCACCCAGCTTTACCTGGAGGGGAGAGACTATTCGTGAGAAGACGGAGATGTTGAGTACCACCATCTGCCTTTCCACCTCATTTTATTAATCTGCCGAAGCTGTTTTAGATCTCTCGTTCTGGTATTTGTGCGACCATTTGATTTATGAAAGTACAACAGATCCTGGACTTCCTGGTCCTTGATTGATTGGAAGTCAAAGGCATAGGTCTCCTAAAAGATACAGGAAAGAGGATATAGTGTTTCTATTCTTTTCTGGTAGCCTAGGGATTATAAGCCTAAAATTCTCTTTATTTGGAACATCTGAAGTCTTTTCAACTGTTTGATATGTCTACTGAGGTACAACCTAAAGATGGCAGTGTATTCTACAACTAGTCTGATCACTGATGAATACAAGGGGACAATGATCACCTTTAATCTGGATGATATTCTGCTGGAATTAGCTACACCAAGTGTAAGGATTTCCTGACAACTGTTGCCACATGGTGGTCAAAGGAGAGGGAATTACCAACCTAGCTTCCCAGCTCTCTCAGTACACTTTCACTTTGAAAAGGGTTATTTTCAATGCTATATGTTGGGGAGGGATGTTTTGTTTGACAAATGAGACACTATTGCATTTTTTGGCATTTAATTTAAGATCATATTCAATACACCATCATGTATTTATAAGTGTAAGCTCCTGCTGGAGGGTGTCTCTGGCAGAGGGTGATTTGATAATAACTTCCAGTTTGCTGTTATCTCCAGATGTAGTTTTCCACAGGTTTTTGATTTTACAGTCTGTAGATCAGAGAAGTAAATATTGAAGAAAAGCAGTTCTAGCACTGAAACCTGGAGGACACCACTGGTCACTTTAATGTTCTCTGACACTCTCCTTGCCACTTTCACCTTGTGGGTTATGTTTTTTAGCCAACTTACTATCCATCTTACCACATAAAGATACATTTGTAATGCATTTAGTTTATTAATTATACTACCATGGGGGATGCTGTCAAATACCTTGATCATATCAAGTAAAGCCATGTGTGCAGAACTACTGTCAGCAGCTTGTGTTAATTTCACTAAGAAGTTTCCCAAGTTTATTAGACAGGACCTGCCTTAATAAAACCAGACTGCTGTGGTTCTTGTCTGATGACATTTTTAATGTCGACAATAATAATGTCTGTAATGTGTTCCATGGCCTTCCAAATGAGGCTTATCACACTGATGGGTCTATAGTTTCTGGGGATGGTAGTTGTGCCACCCTTATAGAGCATAATCACCAGTGCTGTATGCCATACTTTCAGGAATGAGCCTCTTGCAAGGCATAGGTATTCAATAGCTTATGCAGAGTTTCCACTAGGACATGTTTATCAACCACCACCAGGTCCCATGGAGGAAGTGTTCTTAGTCTTGGATACCTTCAGTACATATTCTTTAGTGAGGAAGACTGGGGAGGAACAGAGGGGGTTGAGACCTACAGGGATCATAGGATTTTGGACAGTCACCTCAGCACTGAAATTGGGAATTTTCATTTAGTAGGAGTTCTGCACATTGTTGAATGTTGTTTTTTTAGTTTTCTGACATAACTAAAAAGGATCTGTAAGTGTTTCAAATACTAACCTTAGTTCATATGAACCCTAGTGTTCCAGGCTTGGTAAAATGTTTACAGTCTATATTAGGGTGGTTAGAGTCATCTAGTATGATGGTGTTTGGAATACAATTGTGTTTGGAATGTTTTCAGGAAGACCATATTTTGAGAGGGTTTGAGAGGGTGGCCTGTAGTACATGAGAACTGCAGGCTGGTCCACTTGCCTATGGTTAATTTTGCCTATGTCTCCGATGCATCGTCGTGCGTGCAACCTTGAGGTGTGGGTGTCCTTTATGAATATGGACACCCCACTGCTTTCTTGATATTGTCGGATTTTTGGGTTGTCCGCGCATGATATAGAAATTGAGGCTCTATTAGTGCTGCCAGGGGTGTGGGTGGAGCCTTGAACCCAGGTTTTGTCTAGCACAGACATGATGTTCTCCATATTGAGGAAGGGCCTCAGTGCGTGCATCAGAGGTGAGACCTGGCATTGCACCCTTTGAGCAGCTTTTCCCTTTGGGTGTTCCTGGGTGGTGGGGTTTTGGGGCGAGCCTTGCCTAAAGTAACATTTCAGGTTCACAGATTGAGCTGGAAAGGACACTAGCAACTGATCCTCGACATACTAAGTAGTAGATAAAGACTTTCAAGGAGACTCCGGGAAGTGGGTTTGGTGGGTACTATCTATAATAGAGTAAAGTGCTTTATCCCAAAGCAAGTAAGGAGTAAAA
The DNA here is from genome assembly GCF_019279795.1 of Protopterus annectens. Lineage (NCBI taxonomy): Eukaryota > Metazoa > Chordata > Ceratodontiformes > Protopteridae > Protopterus > Protopterus annectens. Next base: position 541,956,845 of record NC_056747.1, on the reverse strand, counting down.
AGTGCTAAGCTTTACAGATAGAATAATCTTGGGAATCAAATGAATAAGTAGAAATGAACTTTTAGGATATACTGGTTAGATCCAATATCAGCAGCACAGCTAGAAGGTGTTCTAAGAAAGGGAAAAGAAAAAAATTCTTAGATGGCCCGAATAGTTTTAGCCAAAATTAATTAAGCAACAAATAACTTTTTTAAGAGTGCAAACAGTTAATCAACACAAAAACAGTTTAAATAGAATGCAGAGCTGTATAAACAGGCTAGTTTTACTTTTGAAAAAGGGAAAAGGAGGAACCAGTTGGGTCAAACAACTTCTCAGCCCTGCACTGTGTGCAAAATAAGAGACCTACCAAAGCAACTCTCCAGCCAGCAGTGTGTGCAAATACAGAGGGCTATGTAGGTAGATTTAACAGCATGTCAAATTCCTAATGTTTTCCTTTACTTGGGGGCCCTTAGATGTACTCTACACTTTAATGATTTTTTCTTTTTATTGTCAGGTCTATGTCAGTGAACCACTACGATGGTCTGATTTTAAATTTCACATAATATTTTGATCTGGATGGGACTGATGACTCTATTAATTTATCAATGTGGGTATAAAACTATTTTGTGAATCTATCTGCTGAGTTAATGTCAGGAGTAATATTGTTATAAGTGAATTTTGAGACTTCATTGCATAATTTGAGGAGATCTTTTTGCATGAAGTATTTGAATTCTGATAAATTGCTTTCAGAAAGTTTAAATAGTTTGAAGGGAAATACTACTAGATTATAGTCTAACACAACTGGAGATGCAATTACTGGGGGGGGGGGGTGCATGATCACCCTACATTTGTAATTACCAGCTCAAGAATAATTTGCCCTTTAATTTGACTAGTATCAATCTTGTCTGATTTTTATTTATTAGGTCTAAAAACTTCTGAGTTACATCCAATGTTGCTGGTGTAGGTACTCCAGTCAACTGATGGATAGTTAAACTCTCACAAGATAATGGAGTTCTTATTTATGGGGAGTTCATTCATTATGTTTAGGAACTTGACATGGACTTCTAGGATCAATGAAGGGGTCTTCTAAAAGGTGATAAAGTGATGGTTGACTTTGTTTACTGTATTTTGGAGTTTGACTTCTATTTGTGGGTCTCTAGGAATCTGCCTAGAGGCAGTATGGTCTCTGACAAATATAAACACAGCATCACAGTTGCTACTGGATTTGAAGAAATGATAAGCACTGCACTTATCGCAGGAGTGCTTTCTGGACATTTAAACCAAGGTTCAGCGATTACACATACATGGATGCCTTCCAAATGAAAGACTGCCTCAAGGTCAGGCAGCTTGTTGTTTAGAAGTCCGGCACTGAGCAGAGCTATCTTAATTTGATATTGACATGTTTGTTGAGTTAAAATATTCCTTAACTAAACATAGGCAAAAAAGGCACTATGGGGGCAACAAAAACTTTAGCCAGGATGCAGGAGCCTTTGAACAAGAGGTGAAGACCATCCTTTGGAAAGCAAGTAGGACCCTCAAGCATCAAGTTCCATGATGGCACATACTGCACTCCTAGAATGACATCAGTTTTTTAGGCATTATTGAAGCTAATCATCTTTTCATTGTACCTGCGCATCACTCATGGAAAAGGGGGGATTACGCTCAGAATTAGGTTCTTGCCTGTATTTATGACATGCACAGAGAGCTCAGACATGTCTCTCTGCATCTCTCTCAGGGTTTTTCACTCCAAGACATTCACCGTCACATGTACAACTACCATGTCACAGTTGTAGTCATCTGGTGTAAGGGTCCTAAAGGTCCTTGAGATGTCTGAGAGCCTGGCACCTGAAAGACAACTCACTGTCACCCTGTCTTTGTCCAGCCTACTGAATAGTGAATCTGTGTCTCATTATGGAGTCACCAATCACTAAAACGTTTTTGTTTGTGGAGTGGTCTGGTGTACTGTAACTGAAACCCTTTGTCTCATGGCAACTATTTGTTAAAGGTGAGGTAATATGTGCTGTGAGGTTTGATTTTGATTTTGCTGAGAGTTAATATCATTACAGAGTCAGCATATGACATTACATAATGTGTCAGGGTTGGATGCAGAGTGTCTGGTATGTCTGTGCAATGCTCACAGAGTCTGTCTTATCGTGAGAGTGAGGTCTCACATCTCCTAAATATTTGCACCTCTCACAGAGTTATTCATGTTTAGTAAGAGTTCATTATCTGTGAGCATATGGCAATTGCTCCGCTGCATTAGGATTCCTAATTCCATGAGGCTGGCAACAGAAGAGAAACAAGTAGGTCGTCCTTCCACTTGATTAATTTAAAGAGAGTTTCAGAGTTTAAATAAAAACGTAACTGTATGTTGAGATAGTTATCTGTTAAGGGGTGGATTGTGCAGTTATATATCTATGCCGATTTAAGTAGATGTGTAGCTGGGCTATAACAGGAACTGTGATAGCAGAGCTTGGGAGCATTACTTAGCAGTAGTATTGAGTTATTTACAGCAACATTCTCTTATCAGTCTTTTAATCTCAATAACCATAGGAGCATCTTTAGTTTTCCAATGACATGTAATGACCTTTTTGGCCTATAAATATAGGAAGAGCAAATAACTTGGGCAGACCTTGATTATCCCCCAACCCCATAAAATAAATTTTAATTGTTAATGTTACTGTCCTTTCAAACACTTCATCATATCCTTCAGATCCCCAAGACAGGTCTGTGGTGTTAGACAATTCCAGAGCATATATACCCAAGTCCCCCATCTGGTATCTCATCTGGTTCTTTGTAGAGTTTTGAGGTTATACAACAGTGATGAAAGCACCCATTTAATTCTGGCGACTACTATGGGCAGTTAAAAGTGAAATCCGTCTGGAGGTCTGAATTTTACCATGCTATGCTAAGCCTACACTGTTCTTGTAAAACTTCACATGTAAAATCACAACATCTTTACTTTATTTAGCAGTAAAATATATGTTTACACTTGCAAGCACACACACACACACACACACACACACACACACACACACACACACACACACACACACACACACACACACACACACACACACACACACACACACACACACACACACACACACACACACACACACACACACACACACACTAAGTGTCCTTTCTTGCTGGGATAAAGTTTCATATGACTACAGTAGAACAGCTTGTCTCTTGCACATGTAAAAGGATACAGGCGTGCAGAAATAGGAATTCATAGGCACACACTAGGCAATCAGTCTTCAGACCATTAACAGCCTAGCTCCATCAGGAGTTACCTCCTGTTTCAAGGAGGGTCAAAAAAGATATGCCTAGGCAAAATTTGTGAGTGGCCATTCAATTGTCTACATTAGTCTTCAGTACTGCTTTGCTTAGTATGGAGTGGTAGTTTATCCTAATGGTTGGGGAATATGCTGGGATAAGAACCTGTTGTACCAACGTGGCCTATTAACTTGTTGGTACAGACTGAGGTACTTTGGATATGTCTTTGAAGAATCATTACTTACGTCAAGACATAGTGTGTAGCGTCTTCCATGGCATGAAAGGCCAAACATACATCACCATGGAGGAGTCCATAGGAAACAATACAGAAACTAGGCATCCAGTTAGTCTGGATAACTAAAAACCTTGAGGTCTGTAACTTTTCTGGTTAGAAACCTGTGAGATCCCTCCAGAACAGAGATGAAAAGATTGACAGCACAAGAACACTGACATCCCAGAACACCAAATCACCACTACAGGTAAATAAATGTTTGGCCATCCTGAAAAAACAACGAAACCGAAGGAAAGCAAACCCACCAATGTGGGGGATTTCGCCCCACACCCCCCTATGTGGGGGGCTGGGCCCCCCTACCTAAATATACCAACTCTGAGATCGCACTACTGTGGGGGTAAGGGGCAAAGTTCAACAGCCCCCCTAACTAAATATACCAACTCTGAGATCGCACTACTGTGGGGGTAAGGGGCAAAGTTCAACAGGATGGCCAAGCGTTTACTTACCTGGAGTGGTAAGTCGGTATTTCAGGATGATGATGTTCTCGCGCTGTCGGCCTTTTCTTCTTGGTTATCTGAATTTCGGGTAAGTAGTGATATTTTGGTCTACTGAAGTAGACCCGTTTTGATAAGTACATAGTAAAGGAAGCATTATATTCAATAATGGTGTTCATAAATATACAGTAGAAGACAGTCTTTTGTTCTGAACGGGTTGTTATTGGTTGGCAGAGACAACAGGATTATCTAACTGCAGTGGAAGCATGATGATGGGAAACGTACCCCACCTACCCATGCTGTTGCTTTTAATACACCTGAAAATGTAGCTTCCTCTGAGATAATCTTGGAACAAGTTATAGAATTCCTGTCAAAGGCTAAAATAATACATTCACTGATCTAAACAGCATACCAGGATGCATTCTCATTACTGCCAAATATGCACTGCCCATATCTACACTTAAAATGGTCATTTTTAGTTTATCCAAAGGGTTTGTGACAGATATCTGGAGAACAGCCAACTGTGACTTTCCTACATAAGGGTGGTGCCTCTACAGACCCAGGAAATTACAGGCCCTTCAGCCCCAGCAGTCTTTTTTGCAAACCCATGAAATGCATCATACCAGAGTTCCTTTATGCAGACACAGGTGACTTAACTGATCTAAATACAAATCAGTTTGGTTTTGTGAAGGGCACGTCCTGTCTTCTAAACATAGTAACCTTGTTGGAAAACGATACACAGGCTGTGGGCAGCAGTTATTCTGTACATGCTGCTTATCCCAACATGGCTGATGCTTTTGACACTATGTTCCATGCTGGTATTACTGAAAATTTAGGTAAGTTTAATGTAAACCCATACAGAGCCCAAGCTGTGACAATTGCTGACACCCTCTCTAATGTAAAACTGAAACTGGTGGGGTAATATAAGGATCAGTGCTGACCTCCCTACTGTTTGCCATTTAATCTGCAGACGTCCAATTCAATATCCCAGAAGTGTAGTTGACCAAGTTTGCTGGTGACTGCAAGCTGGGTACTGTCTAAAATATTTCAAGTTTCCTGACAGGTTAGCACGACTCTACTTATACTCAGTATCCTACTGGCTGCTCCAAGGTGACCGGTCTCTCATTTTTCATGCAATGAAAGTAGTCATGTTTGACCTTCTATTTCTTCAAAAAAACAGTGGCTCTACAAACCCACAAACTAGGGACCAACATCTACACCAACAAATAAACAAGGCTTGCTGGAGGGATGCGTTTGTAACTGAACATATTCCCAGTTTGTGGAATAAGTTATCACTGCATGTCACACAAAGTACTACTTTTATTATCTTTATTACTAGTCTTGAAGATTGGATGGATAAACACAAATGGACACCAAGGTTATCATGTATGGCCCTCCTCAGTTGGGGAGGTGAGCACTATTAAGTGCTTGACAAAGGTGGCAAGAATTTTTAAGTGCATCTCCTTGAAGATGCATATAGTTAGGCATCTTATACTCCATTTAACTGCTTATCTATTACTGCTTCAGTATTCAAAAAGGACATGGAGTCATCCATAAGAATGTCTAGCTCTCTAATGACCGTCATGCTTATGGAATGTGTCATCTGTGGAGTACAATAAGGAATTATTTATTTTGCCAAAGTCGACTGACTATACCACATTTTTTTAACTTTATTTATTTGTCTTTGTTGACTGGAAAAGTCTGACTGGTCAGAGCCCATTTTCTGGGTAGGCCCTGGAAGAAATGCCCCATTATAGTAAGTTTATATTAATAAGTGAATTTTAGACAATTCTTAGAAAAACAACAGTTATTTTGGTCAAAAAATGACAATTACAAGACCCAGGAGAACCTGGCAGAAGCACAACAGTAGAAAAAGGTCTGGTATGAGAGGAATGCTCGAGCTAGAGAGTATGCTGTAGGGCAGCAGGTAACAGTTCTCTTTCCTGTCAGACACAACAAGCTGCAAGCAGCTTGGGAGGGACCCTACAAGGTGGTAAGAAAGGTAAGTGATGTTAACTACATGGTGGAACAGCTAAGGCAGGAGGCAGGAGCACAAATTGTACTATGTTAACATGATGAAATCTTACCATGATAGGGAAGCACTTGTGCTGAGTATTTGCAGTGGACTGCAGAAGGAGTCAGAGAGATTTGGTGAATGATCTCCTCAGTGAGGCTCAGACTGACACTTCAGTGGAAGGGGTAACAATGTCCCAGCGACTTTCCAGAGGTTGGTAGATCGTATCCTGGCAGGAGCAGGAGATTTTGCTCTTGCTTACCTAGATGATACTGCCATCTACAGACAATTCCTGGCAAGAGCACCTTCAGCGTGTCAGGGAGGTGCCGGGCAGACTACAGATGGCGGGGTTGACCATTAAGCCCAGCAAATGTCAGGTGGGTATGGCAGAGGTCTCCTACCTAGGACACAGAGTGGGGAGTGGTAAGATCAGGCCAGAACCTGCAAAAGTGAAAGTCATTCAGGCATGGCCTGCACCTGTTACCAAAAAGCAGGTGAGGACATTCTTAGGGACAAGCAGGGTACTACAAAAAGTTTGTCCCCAGTTATAGTACCATAGCTGTACCCTCACAGACCTGACAAGGACAAACAAGCCAGTTAAGGTAGTGTGGACCACAGCATGTGAGCAGGCATTCAAGAATCTTAAAGAAGCTTTGGGAGGACCCCCTGTGTTCTCCAGATTACAGCAAACAATTTGTTGTGCAGGTAGATGCTTCTAACCATGGGGTGGGGGCTGTACTTAGCCAGATTTCATCAGAGGAAGAAGAGCACCCAGTGGTTTATCTCAGTCATAGGTTCCAACCCAGGCAGGAATGCTATGCAGCTGTAGAAAATGAACGTCTGGCCATAATGTGGGCACTGCAGAAACGTCAGCCTTATCTGTATGGAAGAAAATTCACTGTAGTTACAGATCACAATCCCCTAACATGGTTACATTGAGCCAGCCAGAAAAATGCCAAGTTACTCAAGTGGAGCCTAGGGTTGCAGACATATGATATGACAGTGCAGCAACGCAGTGGGATTAAGTAAAGGAAATGGGGTAAGGTATACCCAAGACAGACTCAACCTTCTAAAGCAACGTTTCTCAAGGGACACTTGAAAAACTAGCTTTAGTTCTTGGGGTGGGGGGATGAGATAAATTGAAAGGCTGCCAGCCTAGCTAGATAGAATTTTCTGAATAATTCTATGCCATTTGTAAACATTAATATAATCCACAGGCTTGTTTTACAAATGCAAAGAGAACTATATGTTATGATTAAACAATATGTTGTACTGAGCTTCAAACATGTAACCACAGTGCACCCTGCTGGACGAAAGCTAAGTTAAAAAAAATTACAACTGTGTTTGATCTCAAGCTTGGATACAGGACGTCTGGGCTAGGAAATTCTTTCTATTGTTTTAAGACAAAGATACTTACTAGATTTTACATGTAAAGTGTCCTTTATTGCTGTGGTTTCCTGGCAGGTGCAAGATTTCAAAGCTATGTTAAATTTTGAGTTCTGTGAGCCTCGGAAACATCAACAGAGGTGTCAACAATGAAGTAATCTGAAATGACTCAGCAGTACTGTTTATTATCAATTTAAGGGCTATTTCAGAAAGTAAGAATAGCATTTTGCATCTTGTCTTGGATCTCGTACATCCCCTCACCAGCACTTGGTTGCTCTGTATGTAAGTAGCATTTAGAACAGTGATTTCGCTTAGAGATAGACAGAAATAGTAAGATTAGACTGTTTTCTATATTCATATCAGACTGTCCTACAATATTGTTTTAAAGTATTTCATGTGATTTCTGAACTCTGTAATGTTATTGTATTGAAGTAATAAGTATTGTCTTGTGTTTTTATTATTTATTAAATATTTTTAAACCTTTCAACTGTGGCTGTTTTGTGTAGAGATAATTTACGCTCTAGAGTACTTGCATGTATTTGGTGATACTGTACAAAGCCACTCCAATAGCCTTGCTGTTCGTCACACTTACTAATTGGATAATAATAACCTTACACAGTGGAACTGGTCACCCTTTGAAAAGGGCTTTATTAGTAGCTGATAAGAGTAGTTGGTAGCAGTGATTACTGCCTTATAGCCTGGGCAGAAGGGAGCATAGCTGGAACCTGTGACAGCCTTCCCCAGGAGTGTCTGTGCATTTGTATATAAACCAAATCTCAAAGTGTGCGCTTGTCACCTACTTGGGCAGGGACATGAAGCACTGGCTGGATAGAGAGGGTACTGGAGGTTTTGGCTTGACTACTCGTCTGAGATCTAAACCCTGTAAGCTGTGCCAGTGAGGGGTCTTACTGGGGATCTGGAGAGAAAGGGAGAAACCAGCCCCAGACTGATTGTGATCTCTGTGTGCTCTTAAGGGAAATTGTACTTCACTGTGTGTGTGCTTGTTATCCTTCCAATGTGGACACCCCTCACTGGTGCTAGTGGTCTCACAGAACTCAAAATTTAACATATCTTTGTAATCTTGCACCAGCCAGGAAACCACAGCAATAAAGGACACTTTACATGTAAAATCTAGTAATTATCTCTGTCTTAAAACAATAGAAAGAATTTTCTAGTCCAGACATCCTGTTTCCAAGCTTGAGATCAAACACAGTTGTAAAATTCTTTACTCAACAGCTTTCTTCCAGTAGGATGCACTGTGGTTACATGTTTGAAGCTCAGTACAACATATAGTTTAATAAAAACAAAAAAGCGAAAACGTCCACCAAGCACCAGCTTATTAGACATTACGTGCTTTCGTAAGACAAGTGTCAACGACATCAGAGCACTCAATTAAAACACAGCAAAGTTTATATAGATAAAGTTGTCACATGACATAAACTTCCCTCCCCCAATTAATCCTTAAAACAATACATATAGAAAAATACATAAATACAAATATAAATAGTTTCTAACACCCTTCCCTTTGTTTAAAAACATCCAAAAATGTTTTTACTATATACTACATATACAGTATACAAACACACTTGAAAACCATTAAGAAAAAATAAATTTAACTTTTAATTTTAAAATGCTGTTAATGGTTATTGCTTCATTTAGCCCTAGAGGTACAGTGGTGTTACTCCTCAGCTGCCAAATTAATTCTTTATATTCTTATAAAATTTCATGTGGCCCTCCCATTTGGTCAAAACTAACTTTCTCAATACACAAATATTTAAATTAATGTGTAGGGAATTTAATAATGTGTTTAGCTAGTGCATTTTTATCGTCCAGTTTTTGAATGTCATACTGATGTTGATAAATCCCTCTCTTGAACTTGTTTTTAGTCTTTCCTATATAAAATGAGGCACATTGCTGGCACAATGCTATATGTACTACGTTAGTACTCTGGCAGTTCAATCTATGTTTTAAATTCATGTTACCCCACTTAGGAATACATACTTCCTGGCCTTCCTTGATAAACCTACATTGATTACAATGGCCACAGTTGTTCATACACCCACCCTGTGGTCCTTTCCTGCATTTCTCAAGAATAGATTTAAAACACTACTGGATTATGTTCAATTTTTTCAAGGTACTATTCGTTACCCCTGAAAATGTTCCAGTTATGGTTAATAATATTTTCATACCATTAAAGTGTAAATTGTAGAGTAAGATCAATGCTCGGTGGAAGTTAATACTTTTCCCTCTACCAGTCTCCCCTACCATCTCACGGACCACACTAGAGTTTGTCCCTAGCAGGGGTACATATACCCCTTCCTGTCTTTTCCTAACAACCTCATTTATAATACAGTCAAGAAAACATAGGGGATAACCCATTTAATAACATTTCTTTCAAAACTGTACATTGTTCTTCAAACATCAGATCATCACTAGCAGTATTAAAGCAAATACAGTTTAAATAAATGTAATTTATTCAAAATGTATTCTGAACTGAATTCAATTGTTGTTTTATTCAACTCTGAACAGTTAAAAAGTGCCAAAAAATATACTCATCAGCTGAGAAGCACACTCAGTCAGAACACAAGGAGATTCTAGCAAAGTTTTTTTTTGGGGGGGGGGGGGAGTGGAAAGGGAGAAAGGAGGAACAGAAGATAATTCAAGGTTAAGAACCTAATTGGGTTGGCCTTCTCAAATGTTCTCTGTATTAGGTAGAATGAGCTAATGACACTAGACTGGGAGGAGTGTCCCGGATCAAATTTACATTAGGGGCAGGCAACAGCAAAGCTACCAACTATAACAACACCACAGAAATATGGTGGGGGAGAGGGATAAAACCAGTTTCAGAACAGATAAGAAAACAATGCCAACAAATATATAAATAATTCAGTCCAGTAAAAATTAAGACAGTGCAGAACTCTGAAAAGTTAAAAGTGCCAAAAAATATACTTAGCGCTATATTTCCAGATTATTGAGAAGCACTCTTCAATCAGAACACAAAGAGATTCTAGCAATGGTATACAGAAATTTACAAACAGGGGATATTTCTATATCAGCAAGCCTTGAAAGAATCAGATAACACACAAGCTGTTAGACCAGTTTTACCAAATTTAAGAACGCCACAGGAATGGGGGGGGGAGACCAGTTTCAGAACAGATCAGAAAACAATGCTAGCAAATATACAAATAATTCAGTCAAGCAAAAATTAAGATGGTGCAGAACTCTGAAAAGTTAAAAGTGCCACAAAATATACTTATCAGCGCTATACTTACAGATTGTTTGAGAAGCACTCTTCAGTCAGAACACAAGGAGATTCTAGCAATGGTATGTATGATATTAGAGTAAGAAGTCTGGACAAAGCCATAAATAATGAGGGGACAAAGGCCCAAAAATAGGGATATTTTTTAAGTATTGCTCTTACAAACTTTGAAAGTGGATGCAACCACAGCTTTTGCATTAGCATGAATTTTAAAGGATATTAAGTCTGAAACTCGTATGTCTGCCATTATTTTCCAACTTCAACCCTGAATGATTTGCCAGAAAACTGCAATTTATGAGAAACAGACTAAAAACATGAGGCAAAAATCTGGACAGTCTGTGAAAATCTGTACAGATGATCTGCACCGCTCTACCCCTCTCAAGCATTCCTTCTATACCCAAGTTATAAAAGGTCCAGATACACCAGTTCAGAACAGGCAGCCTTGATAGAACTAATCTTATACCTCACTCCCTCCCACAAAAGCTATCACCACTAGTTTCTAATACAATACTACTATCTCCCCATCTGCATAATTTTTATAACTACCTTTTCAGCTACACTCTTCATTAGATCTCTTGAACTCCATACAAACATTTCTGTACTGAAATGAAAGAATACTAAACTTCTTTACAACAATTTCCCTTATACTGTATAAATCCATTTACTTCGTTTTACATTTGTAAATCAAGCCTGTGGATTACATTAATATTTACAAATTATATAGAATTATTTACAAAATTTTAGAGCTACCAGAACTGTATACACTTATAACCTATAAGTAGAGTCCATCCCTAGCCCTATTTAAGCACAGCCTTCACCAATGAATGGGAAATGGGAAATTCACCCCATGTCTGTCCCCCTTGTCTTGGATAGATAGAGGCAGACAGTAATGCCTAAACTAACATAAACATAACCTCTAGAAACTCTTAACTAACATACCCCTCCTAAAAAACGTCCATAATACATAGGGACACAATTGGGTTGGATTACATGGCTAGGTTTATAAAGGTCCTGGTGGTAGTTAGTGTGACAAACTGAAAGGCTGCCAACCTATCTAGATAGAATTTTGTAAATAATTCTATATAATTTGTAAACATTAATATAATCCACAGGCTTGATTTACAAATGTAAAAAGAACTATATGTTATGATTAAACTATATGTTAAAATCGGACTCCACAAAACTAAGAATAAAAACAAAAAAGCAAAAACGTCCACCAAGCACAAGTTTATTAAACGTTAAGCGCTTTCATAAGACAAGTGTTAAACTTCATCAGAACACTCAATTAAAACACAGTAAAGCTTATATAGATAAAGTTAAATCACGACATAAAATTCCCTCCTCCAAATAATCCTTAACAACAATACATACAGAAAAACACATAAATACAAACATAAATAGCTATTAACACCTTGCCCTCTGTTTAAAAACATCCCCCAAAATTGTTTTACTCTGTACTACATATACAATATACATACACACTTGAAAACCATTATGCAAAAATAAATTCAGCTTTTAATTTTAAAATGCTGTTAACTGTTATGGCTTCATTTAGTCCTGGAAGTACGGTGGCGTTACTCCTTAGCTGCCAAATTAATTCTTTATATTCTAATAATATTTCATGTGGCCCTCCCCTTTGGTCAAAACTAACTTTCTCAATACACAAATATTTAAATGAATGCATAGGGAATTTAATAATGTGTTTAGCTAGTGCATTTTTATCGTCCAGTTTTTAAATGTCATACTGATGTTGATAAATCCTTGTCTTGAAGTTGTTTTCAGTCTTTCCTATATAAAATGAGGCACATTGCTGGCACAACGCTATATATACTGTCAGTACTCTGGCAGTTCAATCTAGGTTTTAAATTCATGTCCCCCCACCTAGGAATACATACTTCCTGGCCTTCCTTGATAAATCTACATTGATTACAATGGCCACAGTTGTTCATACGCCCACCTTGTGGTCCTTTCCTGCATCTCTCAAGAACAGATTTAAAACACAAATCTTTTTTATAAACCACTACTGGATTATGTCCAATTTTTTCAAGGTACTCTTCGTCACCCCTGAAAATGTTTCAATTATGGTTAATAATAAATAAAAAGAAATCATTAGTGAAAGGGCAAATGGTTAGACTTGCCCACATGGTTAGCGATGATCATCATCACTAAGTTCCCCAGACCCTTCTGTGTTAGAGGGAAGCCTTCCAGCTTATCAGTGGGAGTGGTAAGCACTAGGTAGCCTATCTACCACAAGAGGAGTGGTTTCCGACTCTGAAATTGTAGTTTTATTGGCCGTTTGGGCAGTTTTTTTTATCCCTTTCAACTTTCTCTTCTCTCTTGTACTTTAAATAGCTTACTTGCCAGCACTTCATCAGGCTTTTTGTAGCAATTATTGTAGTACACATGTGCTATCAGCACTAGACTTCCTATAAGGAAACAGCTCCAGTACTTAGTAATGATGACCGTCCTTCCTGGCATGTCTAAAGGTCAGCTTCCTGTGCTTTCTCCTATTAACCTGGTGAACTTGGGCATTCTGAGGCAGTGTAGCAACTGCCTCATGTACACAGATAACCCTCTTCTCTTACCTCCCAATACTCAGACTTGTGAGAGATGAGTCTATTATCTCCAAATTGGAAGCCATGCACTCTCCAGCCAAGACTGGAATAGCTGGTCAAGAGGAGAAGGTCAACACCTGCACAACACCACATGGAACACACAGTCCTCCAGAACACCCACTACCACAGCCCTCACATAAAAGCACAAACCACACACCTACGTTCGCAGAAGCCATCAACAGAAATTTACCCAAACAGGAGAGACGTCCAAGGCAGAAACGCACTCAACCACCACAACACAGCACAAACCACAAGACACATAGATCACCTACACAGTGTGTCCCTCAGCCTAAGCCCCTAAGGCAAAACAGCTTGTCCAATACAATAATCATGACTCAATAGTGAGGCACACTGATGTCCCACTCACTAGGTTGAATAAGGAGAAGGTAACAGTCAGCTGTCTATCAGATGCCAGACTCTGACACATAACACATGCACTCAGGTCACTCCACAACAAGTACAAGTATGACTCTGTCATTGTCCATGTGGATGTGAATGACCTGATATGCACCTCCCTGGACTACATGAAAAGAGACATGGTGGAGCTCTTGGATTATGTGACCCAAGCAGGTATGACCCTAGCCCTGAGCAGCATCCTACCATTGCCCAGAATGATACCACAGTACAGACAAAAAGGATTGACTTCAACAATTGGCTAAGTTTCTCATGTCATTCTAAGAGGATCCAGTACCTGTCTGCTTGGGATGACATGACTGACAGACCTCGATGCTTTGCCAGAGATGGCCTGCATCTGTCACCTCTGTGTTTCCAGGTACTGGCTAAGGCTCTTGCCACCCTTATAGTGCCTTTTTTAGGTGGTGTTCCAAAGACCAAATTACCACTGTAACAGCTATAAATAAATGCAATCTGAGGGTCATGCTGCTCAACATGAAGTCTAAATCTCAAGATGCACTTGCTCGAAGCACTCCTCAAAATGCAGAACATTGACATTTGTGCTGTAACAGAGACCTGGTTTAAAGCAGCAATAAGCACCCCTTGTGCTACCGGGCTATAACTCATTCCACACCTTTTGGCCCCAGAACATGGACCAAAGCTCCAAAGGTGGTTGTGTCTCCATATTCATAAAGGATATGCACACCTCCAGACTAGTAGCACAGCATAACGCATCTGAGATACTCCAGGTACAACTAACATTGGGTAAGACGGCGATTGAGTTTGCAGCCTGTTAGAAATGCTACATCTAAAGAAATCCCAATCCCTACGCACCACATGCTCCAGAGACCTCAACCTCATTACCACAATCAACGGAACATGCTGGAGGGTCAGGTTCTTAACCCAAAGACTACCCATGCTCTGGAATTGACTTCCCATACATGTCAAGCAGAGCACCTCACCGACCCTCTTCAAGCGAAATCTTGATGTGTGGATGGGTAATAGAAAGTTCACCTCGGGGATCACTCCAGCGGCTCTCCTTGATAGAGGCACTGGGAACTAACGATGGGTGGCACAATGCCAGGGCACATCTATGGGCTAGGCTTGTAAAGACCCCAATGACATTAGCCTAGTACATACCTACGAACAAACACACTGGGTTGCACATGAGAGAAGCACATACCAAACAGAAGACAACCCACTCCTGCCTTGAGGACACTTACAACTTTGATGGCAAGTGTTCTATTCAACAGCTATAGAAAATGTTGCATTCTAACACATACATTCTCATCCTCTCACAACAAACCTCAAACCACAGAAAAATCCTTGAGCTTTTGCTAGGTTTCAAAAAAGTGGGGCCACCCATGCTGTGGGTACCAGGTCTGGTTGATTTGAGAGTGGCCACCCAATCTGATGATGGTAGTTCCTGCCAGTGAATGTGGGTGAGCATGAATACATAATCTGTGGGGACATAAGTGACCCTTGTGGTGATGCAAGTGTTAATGCCACCACCAGGGGCAGGGGTAAGTCATATAAATGAAAACTGCTCTTATTGCCAAGATGCCATTGAGCGCAAAACACCCTCTTGGCTGCCTGGATGATGGCCCTTAAGAGCTTTACAGGTTGGCAAGCAAGGGGCAAAAACCCTATAATTAAAAAAATAAAAAGTGGGGTCTCTGATGCAATTCTTGGGACTGTAATTGTGATTTTCAGACTTATCAGACTAACAGCAAATGAGAAAGATATACATGAAGTTCAGACTTGCAGTACCTCAAAATTTTCTCCCTACTCCGAGTTATAGTGACCTTCAGAAGAAGTATATAGAAGTTAGCATGCAGATGCTCAAGGGGAACAGCAAGTTTAATTAGTTGCTGCTTAAATATTGTATTGCTCAGCTTGCAGTACAGTAGTGTGTCTTGCAACTGTGACAGGCAGACCAAATAAGTCTATGATTTACCCTACAGAAGTGGACCAACTCCCCCTTCCATGCTTCACAAATACACATTCACATAGATATTACCTGAGAGTTTGCTGAATATCTTATTATTTTACTACAGAGTTACAGTCAAACACATATTTGCTGACTATTACACCAGTTTCTGCATAAACAAAATACTGAACCAGTGAAACTGAACTTTTGCACTTCCAGGAAACACTATTGCAAAATCTCCCGTGTCCATCTGTAATCCAGTACATGAATTTGGTATAGGTACTATGGATAAATGTGTGTGCCATATGAATTCTGACCAGTAACTAACTGGAATTTACAGAGCAGAAAAATGTAACTGTAACAGCCATGCTATAGCAATGTACAAGATTACAATTAGCATAAAGGGAGACTTTTGATGTTGGGCAGAACTGCAAACATTTAAAAAACAAGCAAAAATAAGCTAGTGGTTTATGTGGGCATAGTACTTAACCTCATGCGGAGATGCCCAAGTTTAAAAATGTGCAGCAGTATAAAAGTTTAACATCACCTTTTGCAAAATGTTACTCTAATATGTTCCCCCAGCCCCACACTTCCTTATAGAGCCTGATTCCCATTAACTGGTAGGCTATCACACATAGTCAGAATATACTATCTTGCTAAAGAACTTATAAATAAACTCAGAATATTTACCTCTGCAGAAGAAAGCATGCAGCTTCTTGTCTATCTCTACACATTTCCTTTTGTGTTGAAATACTAACTTATCAGCCCCGTTTCCATTTTGCACATGGGGTTGGAGTGTTACAACAACAGCGAGTAAGTAATCAAAAGCCTATGTTCACACCTCAGTGTATCTAATCCTGAAGCATTCGTTCTTCCATACTACACACACACTCGCACGCATACACACACGTGCACGCACACAGTCACACCCCTGGCCTTGGCCAGTTTAGAGTTTTTAATCTACATGGCCAATTCAGTCTTCAATCCACCTACTGCATTGTCTTTGGAATGTAGGCGGAAACTGGAGCACCCAGAGAAAGCCCACCTGAATACAGAGAGGGTATAACATATTCCACTCCAAGAATAAAATAAAACCTTACTCCATACTTTGATGTCTCACATACACCAACTAAAAATTCTTGTCAATGTCTAACAAAGGACTAAAGCCAAACTTATATCAAATGCTACTGAAAATATTCCACATTTTACAAGCATCACCTCTTAAGAGAACTGCAATTCTGTAGATGATAGGGGACACAATTCTAACCCAAAATAACTTAAGCTGGTCTTCATTTTACCTTTTCAATACATAGTACTTAAGTACACTATGTTCTCACTGCTCTCAGGAAAATATAGCTCACTTCTCATAACAAAGCGACTTAAATATTTTGGCAGACATAACACAGGTAACCTGTTGTTGAAGGGACAGTTTTAAGAAAAAGTTTACAAAATACTTTTTTTAGTTTACATTAAACCTATCTTTATGACTTGCATTTCCTGATGTTGCATCTATTTACGTCTGTGAGAAGTAGTCATGGTTTTTGAAGATCTAGTGAAGCAGTGGCAATTTATCATTTTTTAATACAGTTACATCCTGGCTAGAGTTACTTATCAGTCCTAATTCAAATGTATAACAGAGGTGCAGAAAGGATTAACAGAGTTGCTACAGTGTTCAGATCTAAGCAGATGTAGGTAGTCTGAACTCCTGGTGATGCAAGCTGCATTTCCATTTTTTCTACCTAATAAATACAACTGGACCTGATGCCTTCACAGTTACAGAGGCCTGAGGGCAAAACATGTCATCAGTATCCTGGGATCGCTTCTCTCAAGGGCCTTTTCTTTCTGTTTTTTTAAGTGTTGTGTCCATTGATGACTTGGCACATGCCATGACGACCCTGTACAAGGCAGTCAGAATTTTCTGGTTCTAACAGTCCTGGAGAGAATTTGCTCTTGGCAAAGGAGGGCAGTAGGTGACATTGTGCCCTTCCCTTAAAACAAGCACAATGTGAAACTCTTTACAGGCACAATGTGAAACTCTTTACAGGAGATTTTTTCTAGAAGAAATTCGCTTGTTAATTTTGGAAAATTTTAGAAAATGTCATCGCTCCATGACATTCAGTAAAACTTTTATACAAATATCAATAGACTACAGGAATTAAAGTCACTCCATCCCAAACGGCGTATTTCTCTGTACTTTGGACGCCTGACTGAACCAAACGACAGACGATGATGCTTATTATTTGCATTAAAAAGTACCTCTAACTTTCTGATACTTTGGCAAGAAGGAAGATGGCATGGGTGGCTATCCGTCATACCACAGACGGACCAATGTCCAAGTGGGAGGGAATCTCCCTTGGCAGGAAGAGGGAAGGGAGAAATGCTCTGGAAATCAGGTCAAGCATTAGTCTATCTGCAATACAATTCCCCAGAAGTTAGCAGCACTGCTCTATAACAGAGAACAATATGATCAATATCCTCAAAGTCTGGAATTTAGACCAAAAGGTGAGCATCCACACGTCTAATTCCCATAAATATGGTATAACTGTACAGCAGTGACTCCTGCAATCTTCTTCATTTGGCTCATATGCAAATACTACTAATAAATACAACATTAACTTTACCAGCATCATACCTTGGTTAAAAGAAGTATGCCTTAGTTTTTTTTTTTTTGTAATCTCATATGCACATCAGCTCTGAATTTACAAAGACAAACTTCCATTCAAAATTCACTGAAGACAACAGTGGCCTCTTTTCTGCAGTACAACTTGACAGACCATTCAGTGAGTTTCTATGTGGTGAATATTTTGGTAATACAGACTTTTCCCCAGTTGTTTTTGTATCTGTTCTTGCTAACCATCAGTCCTTCCCAACTAGACTCAGCCCATTTGTTCCCCTGTACAGCACAGGGATGACGGTCATCATATAGGCAACCATGAGAGCTACTCATAGCCCCCTAGCAACTTGGTAAAGAAAACCTTTGTATTGCTCATTTCCACTTCCTGGACAGTGGGATGAGCTATCTCACCACCACATGGACACGCAATGCCTTCTCTCTGCAAGGCAGGTACTTGTGCACCCTTTAATGAAGGTCACCACTAAGCAGTGGCTTGGTGAGCCAAAGCCTGCCCCTGTATGCCGGGATTGTGGCTGTATGGGACCAGCTCTGCCCTGGTCTCCCACTAAGAACTAGGCACATCCATCCTCCTTGCAGTGTTCAAGCTGCTAGCTGACCTTGGGTTACCTAAGCTGTAGTTGGGGCCTTATCAGCCTCTGCCACCAAAGCTGGATAATCAGTGATGGAGATATTCAATCTAGCAAAATGCAAACTGGGAATCTGCACTTTCTGGAAAACAGTCCCACACCAAGAACCTACCATTTAAAAGATGTAAAACCCACTAAAGACTTCTTACTGTACTCACATGTCCCAGTGAACACAATTTAGATGCACTGAAATCTCTAAATTCTTCTATATGTAATTATACTACAAGTGTACAATTATTTTTAATTCCTCATAAACAGTCTCCATCCTAAGCTGAAGGCTTTATTTATGTTAAGCATAGTGTGAACGTAAGTGCCTACTTCAGGGAGCATTTTGTTTGTAGGAACAGAGCATCATGATGTCAAGCTATGTTCACAGTATTGATCACCCTAGCTCACATCTGCATTTCATGATTTGGAGCAAATTCAGAGCTATCTATTTAAAATGTTAAGCATGGAGAAGTTGGGAGACATGACTTTAGAACTGAGTTGCCTTTTTGTGACAAATATCATTTTGGGCACTAAATATTATAATGCATGCCAAGGAACAGCAAGGGATCACATTTCTAGCTGAACTGCCTGCCATCTGGTCCCAGTCCACTTCACAGGCTGTCCCATCTGGTGCACACTCTTAATACTTTAATGCAGGACAAGGAGCCCTGCGAACATTTACTGTATAAGTCTGTTAGGGCTCACAATGTGACTGATTTTATTATACTTTAAAATACATTTTGGTACAAATGAAAGCTTCTTCCCACTTATCAATGCCAACCTCTGCACCATGATCTACTATGTGGCCTTCTGAATGTAGCTCAAGAGTCCAACTCGCTCTCAAAAGGTGGCTATGATTATCGAACTTGTGAAAAGCCCACTTCAATTTTATTACATAGATGTTAAGACAGAAAAGACAAGCTGTCAACATATTCAGCCTTATTTATGCAGATAGTATCTTTTAATTCCTCTTTCTATGCCATTTTCTCTCAGCTTACCTAATATACTTAGCCATCATGAGGGTAACTGTGATCTACAGTCCACTACCTGATCTGGTAACCGAAAAACTTCTTTTGAATATCTAGGCTGAATTTTCCACCCATGATCTCTTAGTGAGCAAGCCTACTCTTTTGTGTTTCCCCTTGTGTTGTATGCTGCACACTGCCCCCTAAATGTCTTGTGCACCACTATCATGTCTCCTATCTCTCCTTTTAATGTCTCCCCAACCGAGGCTGGAATTAAATCCCATAAACCTTTTCATACGTCTTACGAATGCAGCGACCAGGATTCAAAATGGAAAATAAATTTAACTGCTTCAAGCTGCTGCAAGGAACAAACACACAGTAACACAAATGTGCTTTATTCTAGCACCTCGGTGTCACCCCCTTCCTTTTCATACTGCTTGCCCTCTGACGCCCTTATTGTCTCTGTACTTTTTTGTACATTCTTGGTTAATTAAACACCCTTGTCCCTGTATGGGTATCAGAAATGAAATATGCCGCATGAGGCCTGACTCAGTTGGCATTCCACTTTGGGATTATTAGAGCACAGATGAAGTAGTCTACATTTGCCTGTGTTACCCTATACATTTTCTCAGTCCACTCTGCTAGTCTCTCCAGGTCCCGCTGAAGGCTTGATCCAGTATCTCCCATTGTCCTTATTAGTATCATCCACAAACAGATTAATCCTGTTCTCAGTGTCCTGCCTATAATGTCTAACATGAAGATGCCAAAGTCCACTGGTTCCATGACCATCTCCTGTGAAACCCCATTATTAACTGTCATGCTTTTCTTTGAATGAGTCCCCCCAAAGTATTCTTATTTTATTCCTGCCTCTCAGCCACCCTGCTACACATTTAGCAAACTTCTCTTGAAGTTCCTTGATAGTTTCATAGTGTAATAGGTAAGTACTAAGCTAGCTGCCCTTATGAGTCATTTCAGGCCTGGCCAATTTTCTTCAAAGGTGAGAATCAAACCCTGTACCTTGTGTCTGTGAGGTAAGCCCCTTAGCTATTAAGCCAACCCCCATTTAGTTTTCATTATGCATATCGGTCTGCCATGAGGGACTGGAGCAAAGTCTTCACTAAAGTCAGTGTGTGAAAGACCCATCAGGTTTCCTTTGTCAACATCCTGTGCATCTTGCTTATTAAACTGAATCAGCTTGGAATGGCATGACCTTTTTTTCAGAAACCCATGTTGGTATTTATCCAATAGTTTCTCATACTCCAGAAAATTAACTAGTCTTTCTTTCATTATTCCTGGCCTTCCCTGCCACAGGAGTCAGTCTCAGGTGGTCTTGAGCTTTCACTGTCAGTTACAGCTCTCCATCTTGTTGGTATCACCACCATGCCTTCTTCTAGTTCATCAGAATCTCATCACTGCTAAGTGACTGATTCAGACCTTTGTCATAGGATTTAGAACTACACCTACATCTTCTTTATGATCCTGGAGGGTGGGGGTGGGGGGGGGGGTGCTGTCATGGTGTCAGATCTTGCCTTTCCTAGAGTTGGAGTTTCATCTTCAAAACTTCTATCGGTATGTGATGGTCTGCCAGATGGCCTGGCTTTTCCACAACACTTCCTTTGTCCATCTTGACAATCTTTCTTTCTTCTTTTTATGAAAACAGAAACTTAGAATTTCTGTGTCCTCCTAATCCCCATTATTCTCAGTCTACTCCTTCCCCTCATTGAGCAATGTCTGTAGCTCTGTCCTTGTCCATCATTTTGTTTCTTCTGTTGTGCTTTTTCCAGGTTTGTGTTTCCCTATCTTATTAACTCTGCAGTTTTTTTTCATCTTTTCCTTCATTCAATGCCCTTCCTTTACATATGCCACCTTATTAACCTCCCTGTTGAACCACACTGGCCAGCCATGTTCCTCCCTGCCATGCTCTTTCTCCTAGTATCATTTTCAAAGATGTCGTGTACTCCTCGTAGTGTTTATTCATAGGCTGTTTTCTCTTCGATTTTTATCGGGTGTCCAATTTTGGTCTCAAAACTTCCCATAGCTTAAATGGCATCTGGCTTTCTGCATTACCAGACTTTGGTTCATGTTGCTTGTCATCTCTCTTACCCACAGTGGAACACACTGTTGCACGGTCAGTGTTGGCCAGGGATAATATTACTTTTAGGCCTCAATCCCCCTTATCCTTGCAGAATATTTTGCCCATTAGTTTACCCTTTCTTGTATATTACTTAATTGGCTAAATGAATCATGATGATCTAGTTTATCCACTGTTTAATTCTGTTTCTCCCAGTGGTATGGATGTAAGAAGGCATCCTTTTCTTTTTCCCATGATCTTGTACATTATTTTACCGCTTCTGTACACTTCATTTTAGCAACTGATGGTCAATATATTGCATCCATAATCACCAGCTCTCACCATTTCTTCACTCATTACTATGCTCCTCTATTCTCAGGTGCCTCACAATTTATGCCCTGACTAATGGAGACAGCCACTCCTTACCTGTCTTTCCCTATCTGCCCTGCTAAGCATTTGATTCCCTATGATCACAATTTTTCAGTCCCATTAAACATCTGTCCTGGTGTCTGTCACAGCTTCTATATTAGCTTCCCTTTCCTGTATCAGATGTTTGAATCTCCCCATCTCTTACCTGAACTTCTGTCATTATTCAACACCGCCCTCCCACCATGCTTTTCATCTGTTTTATTTGCCCATTTCGCATCTCTTCACCTTTTCGTGTTTGTTTGGTCACAATCAAGTACAAAACATTGGTTCAGTGGATGGTATGAGTTGTAAATTAGAAGAAGATGAAATACCAATATGATTTTGCTGTAATACATCCAGAGAAATAAATTAAGTAACATTTCAACCACTGACAGTAGAAAATACTGAATAATTCATTCACCACACCGCTTTGTAGGAATTAGCATGGCAGGTTTATTGTCTTACATTAATGCAGTCAAAACAGACGATCAATGACCACTCCAATGAACACCAACAAGCCTGCTTGGCTGATTAAAGCAGGTTTCCTGCTTCAGTTTTTTTTCCAAATTGGCACAGGGGTGTTTTACCATCTTGAAAACAAAACAAAACAGGAAAAAAAAAAAAAGAAAACTCCATCCACCAGTGTAGTAAGTAGTTTAACCTTTTCTGTGAGTTACTTTTTCTCCCTGTAATATCACTTAGATGTTTTTTTACCCAGAAAACCTTTAGCAACGTTTACTGTTTTTCATGTTCAGTAGTTACGCTGCCATGGATCATAAAGGTCCTAACATTTTTCTTCTTCCTAATTCCACAAGACTTGCTCTTAAATTACCACTTACAATTAGTGAAGGCTAAAAGCAGGTGTTTTGGAATATGGCCCCCAGTGTAAGCCTGTTTATAGATGGGCGTTACACCGAAGTAAGTCACTTTCACTGAATGCAAGTCTTTTGGAATCAGGGCAGGCTTATACTGAGAGCAACTGTTTTAGAATCTGGTGTGTTGTTTCAGAGAGGAATTTTTTAGAAATTAATTTGTCTCATCCTGTATTTTCCTAGGGTAGACAACAGAGATTTTGTAATTTCCACAACTGGTCACTGCCCACAATTTTGCATCTTGAGACAATGTCCTGTGAGTTGATAAAAGTGCTATATATGACTACAATAAAATACTTTTTTTGAAGAGATGATTGTCTTAATACATCTTTACACAAAACAATGGGAACAAGTTCTAGTTCTGCAATAGTACATAAAGAAACTGGCAATCCCTCGTTTTTGACAAGTGAACTGTTTCTGTTATCCGTGTAGCCATATTGCTGAACTGCTTTGATTTAAGCACAGTGCTATGACTCTGACCACTCAGATTTAGCCTTGACCTCCTAAAATTACTGATTTTCATCATCAAGTCAAACCAGTTTATGGGTATATACCTTATTAAATAAACTAAACCTCATCACTAATTTCAAAGGTCTAGTATATAAAGATCTTCTGCTTTTTAAAACCACTGGTGTGATTTTTAATGTTCAGAGGTCGAAACAATTAGATTTAAAAAAAAAAAAAAAAAGTACAGTATCCGAAATTACAGACAGTGGTCATTTACCCTACTAGATCTTTGACATAACAACTATTGCATTGTTGCCTCACAGTAAGACGCTGTCCGGTTCGATTCTCAGCTAGAGCATCTTCTGCGTGGAGACATGCGTGAATGGGTGTACCTTCGTTGAAGGTTGTGCATCAGGTTGGGTAAGCCGGTACGTAAAAATCAACTGCCAATCATTAGTGGACCGGAGTTCCGCTGTGGCAACCCCTAACCAGGAAAAGCCAAAAAACAAACTAGTGTTTTGTTGGACCTCTTGGTGCTTTTTCCTAGATATCTTTGATATAACAACTTTATCACTCATGAATAAACAGAAATGACAATTTTCACAACTAGCAAGAATCTTCAGCAGGTCTACAGCTTTGAATACTTAGGAAAACCCTGCTTTTTACCTCGGTATTTATAATTTTTGCATTAATTTTCTGTGTAAATGTACTGAACTGAGGACCCTTTTCAAGCAAGACCTGTGAGCCAAACAGGCAGGCCTAAACAAGTCACACTGAAGTATGACAGTGAAGCATGCCTTTGGTAATAATATAGCAATGAATAAATGAATCATTTTTCAGGTCACAATATTACAAATGCGTCTTGAAACAAAATGCAGTCACAATAGTAAATATACGGATTTTTACAGAGTCGAGAAGACAGCATTGGGTTTAAATTTGGGTGTACAAACTGAATATATACTTGGTAAGTTATAACAAAAACTGGATAGGCATACTGATATAATAAGGAGAGATTAGTAGCATTACTGCTGACAGAAGAGACAAGTATGTTGCCATGTTAATATTAGAATCACTGTGGTAGGAGGGAATAATAATGTGTAAAAGAGCTTGTGACGATTGGGGAGAGATGAGCGAAGGCTGCCAGCCTAGTCAAATAGAATTTGATATATAATTCTGACATTTGTAAATAAATGTAAAAATACAGGCATGCTTCTTGAGTGTAAAGAATACTGTGAAATGTGGAACTGCAAGATATGTGACAACATTGCACTCTACTGGCCCAGTGAAGCATGTTGTGATCCTTTCATATTAGAATTCGGCTCCAGTGCGGCTGGATGAAGGTTTCATGCCCATTGTTTTAAGGCTAAAGTTTATGACCAGAATTTACATGTGGAAGGTGCTTTATTCCTCTAGTTTCTGTTAGAGTATACATGTGAAATGCCTTGTATTGTTGTAAGTTTCTGAGATGTTAGATTGCTAAATAATGCAATCTGTGGCCTGAGAACTCAGACCAGGTGTTAAGATGATGCAATATGAATACTGGGAAAACCTAAGTGTCAAAAATTATGCAATTTTGGGAGGGCCTTAGAGACATGTTTGTTAGTAATGTTTAAATAACATTTCTCACAAGAGACTTAGAGCATTTTGACTTTGGACATCTAACTTAGCACTCTGCCTTATGCTCACATGTAAGTTTTAGCACTGTGATTTCTTGTAGGAATAACTAAAGCTAGTAAAGATTAATTAGGTATTTTTCTTTGAAATCAGACCTATCCTACTGTATTATTTTAAGTTTCTGCGTGATATCTGAATTCTTAGATATCTCTGTGATGTAGTAGTTTTGTCTTGAGTTTTAATTATTTATTATTAAATATTTTTAAAACCTTCTACCTGTGGCTGATTTGTGTAGAGATAAGCTCTAGAGTACATTGCATATTTATAGAGGTTATTGTAATAGGCCACTCTAAACTAAGCCTTGACTGTTAGTCATACTACCATTGGATAATAATATTGCACAGCAATAATTGGACACCCTTTTAAGGGCCTTTTAATAGCTGATACTATTAACTGGGTGGTGACGGTAATTACTACCGTATAGTCTAGGTAAAGGGGCACAGCTGGAGAATCTGTGTCAGCCTTTCCCAGGAGTGTCTGTGAAGTGGTATAAATACTTATCTTAAAGTGTGTGTGTTGTGTCATCTACTTGGCAGGGACATGAAGCACTGGTTGGACAGAGAGGGTAATGGAGGTACTAGCTTGCCCAGTTAGGCTGAGACCTGGACCCTATAGCTGTGCCAGTGGGGAGTCTTATTGGGGACCTTTTGAGCAAGGGAGCAGCCAGCCCCAGACTGACTGTAATCTCTGTGTGCACTTAAAGGAAATTGTACTTTACTGCGTGTTTTAGTTATCCTTTTCTCTTCTATGAGATGACCTCCTTGGTACTAGTGGTGAGGTCTGAGGCTCCTTGATTGGTGGGCCAGGGCACGGTCATCACAAATGGTTTGCAGTGGTGGGATTTACTTCACATACCAATTGGCTTGTAGTGGTGTGGCTAGAGCAAATTCCTGTAGCTTATGTACAGTGATCTCTAAAAGTGTTTTGTAATCTAAAACAGCCACACAGTGTATACTCAGAGTTCAGATCACAATTGTTCATTTCTTTTGTTAGCTTAGTGTTAGTCAGGGTGAGCAGGCAGCATCTCAGCAGAAGAGTATGGAAATCTGACAAGGAGCCAGCTGGCAGAGATGTGCCAGGTTAGGGGACTGGTGCATGGAAACCTGACTAAAGCAGATCTGATTGAAGCCTTGGTTACAGCTGCATCAGAAAACAGCGGCCTGGAGGACAATCAGACTGACAGTGGAGATGCAATATCCTTGGAGAATGGACAGCTCAACCTTTCTGCAGTGGACTTAAAAATCCAGCTGGAGCTAAAGAGACTTGAGTTGGAGGCCAGGCATATGGAACTAGAAGCAGCCGAGAAAATGAGGAGCCTACAAGCTGAGGAAAATGAACAGCAGAGGAGGCATGAGAGGGAAATGCTGACTCTTCGCCAGAGTCATGGAGGTAATGGAGAATGGAGTAACTGGACCCCAGAAGCAGAAAACGTTAGTAAATTTCTTCCACAGTTTAAAGAAGGGGATAATTTTGATAGCTTCATTCATATGTTTGAGCGGGTATGTAGACAGTATGAAGTTGGCCATAGGCTCTGGGTACGGTTCCTGACCCACTTACTCTATGGTAAAGCTGTAACTTCTTAATTCATGACACTGACTGTTTTGATTATACTGCTGTAAAAAGACATTGATTAGAATGTGTTAAGCTAACACCTGAAATGTATAGGAAAAAGTTTCATGAGCATAGACGCAAGGCAGATGAAAATTTATGTGAACATGTTGCTGAACTGAGCACTTATTTTCATAGCTGGGTGAATGGATGTCAGGTCACCACTTTTGAAGGGCTGGCAGACCTTTTGGTAAGGGGAACAAGCCCTTAGCACTTTGCCTGAGGACATGAATTTCTGGTTAGCTGACAGTGTGCTACTTCAGAGGAGTTGGGGAAGAAGGGAGACCTATACCTAGCAAGCAGGGCAGCCCTGCACAGGAAAGGGACCCCCAGTACTGCTCATGGGACTAAAGGAACCCAGGGTGATCAGCACAGACTGCCCCAACAGAATCCGTCAGTAGCAAGGGAAGCCACTAGTCCAGGTACACATCCAGGAGCTAGGGTTAAATGTTTTGAATGCAACCAAAGGGGCCATTTGGCATACAGATGTCCACGGAGGCAAGATGGGGAACCAAAGGCAAGGGAGCCAGTAAGTGGTAAAGACAAAATGCCAACAGTGTGTTGTTTTGAGACAACAGGAGTATGGAACTACCATCCGGCAGATGTCCTGAGAGGGAAGGATTTGGATGAGGCAGTACTATGTACTTATGCAGTTACATGCAGTGAGGCTAGGAGACAAGCATGTGCGTCTGGTAGCCTGATGGAGACTCATACAGACTGCATACTTGCAACCAGGACTGCTGAGGTGGTTACTTTGGGGAGTGAGCTACGCTGTAGCAGTGAGACTGAATGTGAGACACAGCTGCTTGTGGGTACTGATGTTCCCTTGGAAAGGGTAACTGCAAAGGTAGAGGTGAGTAGTAGTACCCAGGCTAACAGTGAAGCACCATTGTCAGAGGATGCCAGACTTTCTGTGGAAGGGGAGCTGGGAAGGGTTATAAGGAGAGACTTGAGACAGGCTCTGCTCTCAGACTCTACACTGCAAGGCCTGAGGCAGGTAGCTAGGGAAGCACCCGATTCTCAAGGGAAGGGGGAATCTGTATACTGGAACGAAGGGTTACTGTACAGAGAGTGTACCCTTGAGGGAGGGCTAGAAGGTAAGAGAGTGCCTGGCGCTTCCAGCCATAGCCCATGATATTCTCTTTGCAGGTCATGTGGGAACAAAATGTACAAAGAGGTGTATTATGCAAAACTTCTATTGGCCTGGAATTTCCAGAGATGTGACAGTGTACTGCAGGACCTGTGAGCAGTGCCAAAAGGTAGACAAGGCAAGAGACAAGGTGAGAGCTCCTTTACCTGTGATTGAGGAGCCATTTCAGAGGGTAGCTATGGATATTGTGGGGCCTCTGAGTACCCCAAGTTCCACAGGGAAAAGGTATGTCCTAGTGATTGTAGATTATGCTACACAATACCCTGAGGCAGTGGCTTTGTCCTCCATTGAGGCAGAGAAGTTGGCAAATGCTTTGCTAGAGATTTTCAGCAGGGTAGGTTTCCCAAAGGAAATACTCTCTGACAGAGGTGCCAATTTTATGTCAGACCTGCTGGCTTGTCTGTGGAAGCCCTGTGGGATGAAGCACATGAAGACCACCCCCTACTATCCCCAGACTAATGGTCTTGTTGAGAGGTTAAACTCTACAATCAAGTCCATGCTACGGGCAATTGCAGATCAGTTTAAGAGGGAGTGGGACAAATATTTGCCCCATCTGCTGTTTGCTTACAGAGAGATTCCCCAGGAATCCACAGGTTTTTCATCCTTTGAGTTGCTGTATGGACATAGGGTGAGGGGACCTCTAGATTTAATTCGAGATGAGTGGGAAGGTGAGTGTGAGTCTCACAAGGAGTCTGTTGTGGCACATGTCCTGAACCTCAGGACAAGGCTCAGGGAACTCATAGGCCTGCCCAAGGAGAACCTGGCAGAAGCCCAACAACAGAAAAGGTGTGGTATGACAGGAATGCTCGAGCTAGAGAGTATGCAGGAGGGCAGCAGGTGATGGTTCTTATTCCTGTCAGACACAAGTTGCAGGCACCTTGGGAGGGACCCTACAAGGTGGTAATAAATGTAAGTGATGTTAACTACATGGTGGAAGTGTTAGGCAGATGGCAGGCACAAATTGTACCATGTTAACATGATGAAACCTTACCATGATAGGAAGGCCCTTGTGCTGAGCATTTTAAGTGGATTGCAGGAGGAGTCTGAGAGAGAGCTTGTGACTGATCTCCTCAGTGAGGCTCGGGCTGACACCTCGGTGGAAGGGGTAGCAATGTCCCAGCAGCTATCTCCTACCCAGGTTCGAGAAATCAAAGCAGTGTTGCAGGGGTTTGGGGGCATGGTCACATGGAAACCAGGGAGCACCCACCTGGTGCAGCACCAGGTGGATACAGAACCCCAAAGGCCTATCAGGCAGGCCCCTTATAGGGTGCCTGTGAGAGTCAAACAGACTCTGAAGGAAGAGGTACAGGAGATGTTGGAACTAAGGGGGATTCAGGAGTACAACAGTCCCTGGGCATCCCCAGTGGTGTTGGTGCTAAAGAAGGATGGCAGCAACATGTTCTGTGTGGATTACAGGAAATTAAATAGTCACACAGAGTCAGATGCTTACTCCATGCCTAGGACAAATGAGGCCCTAGAGCAGCTGGGTGGGGCTAAGTATCTTACAACCATTGATCTTACCAAGGGTTACTGGCAGGTGCCCTTGACTTCCAGTGCTAGAGAGAAGTCAGCATTTTTTTACTCCTTTTGGCTTTTATGAGTTCACAAAGATGCCCTTTGGGATGAAGAATGTCCCAGCGACTGTCCAGAGGCTGGTAGATCATATCTTAGCAGGAGGGTTTTCCCTTGCTTACATGGATGATATTGCGATCTACAGCTATTCCTGGCAAGAGAACTTTCTGCATGTCAGGAAGGTGCTGGGCAGACTACAGAGGGCAGGGTTGACCATTAAGCCAAGCAAATGTCAGGTGGGTATGGCACAGGTCTCCTACCTAGGACATAGAGTGGGGAGTAGTAAGATAAGGCCAGGACCTGCCAAAGTGGAAACTATTCAGGCATGGCCTGTAACCGTTACCGAAAAGCAGGTGAGGGCATTCTTAGGGACTGAAGGGTACTACAGAGAGTTCGTTCCCAATTATAGTACCATAGCTGCTCCCCTCACAGACCTGACATGAAAGAACAGGCCAGATAAGGTAGTGTGGACCCCAGCATGTGAGCAGGCATTTCAGAAGCTTAAGGAAGCTTTGGGAGGACCCCCTGTGTTAGCCAGTCCAGACTACAGCAAAGACTTTGTTGTACAGGTGGATGCTTCAAACTATGTGGTGGGGGCTGTACTTAGCCAGATTTCTTCAGAGGGAGAAGAGCACCCAGTGGTTTATCTCAGTCATAGGCTCCAACCCAGGGAGGAATGCTATGCAGCGGTAGAAAAGGAATGTCCAGCCATAGTGTGGGCACTACAAAAACCTTCAGCCTTACCTGTATGGAAGAAAATTCACTGTGATGACAGATTCCCAACCCTATAACATGGGTAAACAGAGTCAGTCAGCAAAATGCCAAGTTGCTAAGATGGAGTCTGGGGTTCCAAACATATATGCTAGTGCAGCATCACAGTGGGAGTAGCAATGCCAATGCAGATAGGCTCTCAAGACAGGGAATGGGGTGAGGTACACCCAGATAGACCTGACACTCTCAAGCAATGTTTCTCAAGGGGCACTTGAAAAACTTGCTTGAGTTCCCGGGAATGGGAGAAGGCTGCCAGCCTAGTCAAATAGAATTTGATATATAATTCTGGCATTTGTAAATGTAAAATACAGGCATGTTTCTTGAGTGTAAAGAATACTGTATGTATTAGTTATCCTTTTCTCTTCTATGAGACAACCTCCCTGGTGTTAGTGGTGAGGATTGAGGCTCCTTGATTGCTGGGCCAGGGCATGATCGTCACAGTGCTATATAATTAAGAGCGTGAGAGAAGATGTGTAGGGTTACAAGTTCAAACAGGCAGCGATACAAATTTCTAAGCAGGGTGACTGTTTATACTTCTTTTATTTATACTGTTTAACGTTTGCACTTTAGAAAATGTAACTATAACATGTTAGGTTTTTACATAGAGGATTATGCGCGAGTCTCCAATTACAGCCTTCTTATTATGTGTTCCAGATATGAATGCCAAGAAATTCACCTTAAGAGTGAAGCTCTAGAGGTAAATCTTGGCATCCATGTTGAAAACATATAATAATGCATTATGATCAGAGATCCGATCATAATTCTTTACTGTGCATGGAAATGTATCTGCTTCATGTACTATTACTAACTCAGAACCAAAATTAAAAAAGAGCAACATCTTCTGTCATTAAAAAAGGGAACTGGTTGACATCCTTAAGTATTTCCTGTGTAAGGGGAAGCAGTTTGAATGAGAAGAGGTCTTGCAATGTAGTAGGCAGAGTTGGGGCTTGAAACAAAGCATTTCATACCCTGCTGCTGCTGTTTACTGGTTAGTGCCATTTCCTTTAGTTCCAGACTCTGCGTTAATGGTTGGGTCTCACCCTACAGAAGTGTTGAACCAGCATGTAATTTAACCGTTTTTTGAGCATAAACACAGTGCTCCATGCACTAAAAGTTTATAGTAAACAAAGTTCACACCAACTCACATAGATTATCTCCCAGCAATATCAATGCAAGTGATCTGGAGGAAAAAAAATAATTTATCCTTTTCGGACACACCTTATCATACAGCTGCAAATTTTATGCTTGGAGGAGCAAAAAGGAACAGAAAAACAAAATCACGACACCATGACAACCTGAATAATGGCAATTTTGCAGTAGAAAAAATTAAAATATAATAAGAAACATTTAAAGTGAATCTGATGGATAAGGAATGGACTTAATATAAATACACAGCAATAGATGTAGATGTGTTTAAGTTTATGGTGAAATTTTCCTTAAAGCTATTTCTTCATCTTCAAGGAAAATCAAAACAGCACCTAAAACCCACCTTTACTGCTTTGCTACACTGCAGCACCATAACTTTTTGGGGGGTTCCACAAAGACCATACACTTGACTGTCCTTTTTTCACACTCCTCTGATTTAATTAAAATTGTTTTTTCATCCTGGAAATATGGCCTGCCTTTTAACTCTGACATATTAGTGTAACAAGCATGGCATGTAACCATACATCACTACCTCTTTGTTTGCATTCATTTATTAATTCAAACAACTAATATTCACTGCCCCATCGATAAACAGGCCATACTGAAGAACTGTCACACAACAGCTTTTTATAAACTATGCGCATGTTAAAATTAGTGCTACATGTAATTAGAGAAGTTACTGCAGCTCTATCAGTATTCACTTATTAATTTCAACGACCAAATGTTCTTACACTCAACAGATAAGTAGTGTCTTGGCTGAGATGAGATGTACTGAACAAGCGCCAATAATACATGCATTCATTACAATTTTGGGGTACATTATGCAGCTTTGAACACCACCTCCATATACATCTGCACTAGATGCTTAAACAACCCGGAGCCTCTGAGAAATTGAGGATGAGATGATGGACTCAAACTGTGACAATACCTTGTTCCATCTTCTGTGTCACCAACATTGCATTCTTAAAATACAGTTACTAGAATATTAAGGTT
Organism: Protopterus annectens; assembly: GCF_019279795.1. Classification (NCBI taxonomy): domain Eukaryota; kingdom Metazoa; phylum Chordata; order Ceratodontiformes; family Protopteridae; genus Protopterus; species Protopterus annectens. The sequence continues at coordinate 541,924,335 of NC_056747.1, read as the reverse complement.
TTGGTATGCATGACAGAACTATGCAAATATACAAATGTACATAAAATGTTTTACCTCTGTTGTTTTTGATAAGAGTGTCTATTTGGAGTATTGGGAGAATTTAATTGAGTTTTGGTCTTCCCTCCAAGACATTGGTGATATATATACACACACTGAAGTAGTGTTTTTTGTGATATTAAAACACCTGAATGTGTGCAGAAGACTACATCTCCTTCTATAAACAAGTGTAACAGTTATGTTTAGCTTAACCCTGTCAGTTATGTGCCAGGAATATGCGTTGTGTAATTGTTTTTCTGATGTACTTATATATTATTAGCATCTCTGCATGCTTCGTGAAAAGATGGCAGAATAGCTCTCAACCTCTTAGCACAAAAAATCTGGACAAAGCCATAATAACGAGGGTACAAATCTCCAAAACTAGTGACAAATTTTAAATATTGCTCTTATAAACTTAGAAAGTTGCTAGAATAAAAGGTCTTGTGTAACCATGCACTTTCTGAAGCGTATGAAGTCTGAAACGCAAATGTCTGTCATTATTCAGAAATTTTATGAGGAACAGACCAGAACACGGTGGTGCAGCAGTAGCATTGTTGCCTCACAGCAAGAGGTTCTCCCATTCAATTCTTGGCTGGAGCGCCTTCTGTGTGGAGTCTACATGTCCTCCCCGCGGTCGAGTGGCTGGCATTCGAAAGACATGCGTGAATGGACGTGCCTTTGCTGAAGGTTGGGCATTGAGCTGGCACCTCAGGACCGTAAAAATCTACTGCCAATCATTAGCGGACCAGAGTTCCACTGTGGTGACCCCTAAACGGGAAAAGCCGAAAGAAGAAGAAGAAGAAGAAGAAAGAAGACCAAAAAAATGAGGCAACAATCTGGACAGTCTGTGTAAATCTGTACAGTTGAGAGGTAGATGAAGCATTACATAGAACTATGTAAAAATGTATTTAATGACTCATTTTTGATTGGTTTGTTTTTCATTTGCTTTCATTCAGTGACACTAGAACCATTATTGAAGTCACACTTATTATAAAATAAAGGGATCCTTTGAAACACTAACACTGAATGGCATTTCATTTTTTTTCTTTCAATAATGGGCACTTACAGCAGAAAATTTTAAAGTGGACTATTTTTATTTTGTTCTTCAACATCTGAGTAAACAACGCAAAGAAAAACTTTGGTTTAGTTGTACATTTACTGCTCTCCTGTTTCAAACAGCAAACCAATACGGTTCTGTTTGTTTCCATTTAGATGTAATAAGTGTGACTTTAAGTACTCTTAACTGCTGGTCTTTTTTCTCTATGAATTTACAACATCAGAAAACAACTGCCTGGATTCAACAAATTTTCTGAAGCAAAGCCTTAGAAAGATAAGCGACAACTACAAGATGTCCCTCCTCATTCTGTTTCTGCTCCCTTACATTGTACTTTTCAACAGAAGGTGATGACATTCTACATCGGCTACAGTGTTAAATAATGAATTTTTATGTTGTACATGCAAGTGTGATAGCTGCATTACAGTGGGCTGCCCCATAAAACATTAGTTGTCAAAAGGGATAGTACAAATTACAAGTGTGTTGTGTTAACAAGACTTTGTGAAAAAAAAAATAAAATTCTGTCAGCAGCATGTTAAAGGTCAACGGTGACTGCAGTATAATCATCAAAGAGGTGCACATAACTAAGCTTCACAATTATAAATTGGTAGTAAGCTACATTGTTAACTGCCAGAACAACCAATGATGCAAGGTTGAAGTGCTGCTTTCCTCTGGTATTGTTTCAGCATTGCACTAAACAAATGAAAATTTTAACTAAATCCTAATACCCTATCTGACTGCTCAGTAAGTGCATACTTAATTTAAATACAAGACAAGTAATGTTGTTCATCACATCACATATGGGATCATCATGTTACAAATAGGGAATTTCATGAAATGGTCTTGCTGAATAATTTTATTAATGCCGCTAGTACATTTTGCTAACTACAGGTGCAGCTATAAATGCAGATTTGCGAAGTCAGTGCATAAACTGTTTTCATAGGTTCACAGGTTCTTAGGAGGTTACTAGGCTAGCGGGGCTACAGCCTTTACAAGCCTAGCCATGTTAATCCCAAGTATCTCAATTTGTCTTTTTGGGTAGTTCGCAGAACAAATTTTTGAACAGGGCTAGTCTGTGATCAACACTGGCTATCCCTGTCCATAACTGACATGGGTGCAACCCCAGGGGTGAACTTGTGGTCTCCCATCCAGTTATCTAGGTTGTATTTGAATATGGTCAGTGAAGAGCTGTGTTTTACATGAATAGGAAGGCTATTCCAGATAAGCTGCAATCACTGGGAGACATATCCGTCTCTCCAGCATGTTCTGCTAATGTCACAAGCTAGGCTGAGATCCCTAGAGTGAGCGACTCTTGTGTCATTTGACTTGCAGATGTGCAGCATTTCCATTAGGGCAGGGTTAGAGATTGCCCTATAGGCCACGCACAAGTCACCTCTCAGCAGCCTGTAGGATACAGAGCCTGTCCATGTAGGTCATGGTTTGGAGTCCCTGTATTTTTTTAGTGAGAAACCTCTGAGGTTTCTCCAGCTACTGCAGGTGTTTGGTGAGGTACATGCAAAACGGTGCATTATACTCTATCACTGGTCTGATGAGGGTCAAGTACAGTGGAGTTATAACATCCCTTCACCTGGATGCTATGCTCTTGCACTACAAAGAAAACTTTCCTTACCACTGTTGAAATTTGGAGGTCAAAGCTTAGACTGCTATCAACCTGTGTTCCCAAGTCTCACATCACTGGGCTGGAACTAGGGGAGGTGCTGTCAATATTGCAATTTCTAGGGAATTTTGTTTTGCCAAAAGGAATAATAATGCATTTTTTTGCATTTAATTTTAGACCATGGCTTTGGCACCAGTCACTTGTTTGTGTTAGCCCTTTTTGTAACATGTTGACAATGTTGGGGGACTCACTGATTGATCAGTTTGTAAACCTAGTGAGCCAAAGGCGGTCTACTTTGGCCTGAACTTCTGAGAAACAGATGCCAAACAGTAAGGGTCCCAGCACAAATCCCTGTGGTACTCCACTGATGACTGGTCTACTGGTGGAGGTGGAGTCTCAGATTTTAACAGTGTGTGTTCCACTGGTGACCCAACTGACTACCCATCTAGTAACATAATTGTTATTCCCCATCTGGGAGAGTTTCTCAGTGATGCTAGAGTGAGGAATTGTGTCAAAAGCTTTGGCAAGGTTGTGATAGGCTGCATGCACTGTCTTACCTTGTTCCATGACTTTGGTGACATTCTCAAAGAACTCTACTAGGTTTAATAAGCATAATTTACCTTTAATGCCAAACTGGGTTGGGTCCAGAGTTTGGAGGTCACCTATGTGCTTGTTGATAAGTTCCATGACAATTAATTCCATGGCCTTGCGGACAAGTCTGGTTAGACTTATGGGAATGTAGTTCCCAGGGTCAGTTGATACCCCCCCCCCTCTGTGCAGGAGGATTACTGTTGTTGTTCTCCATTCTATAGGAACATAGCCAGTTCTCAAGCTATGATTAAAGAGAACGCCAATTGGGTCCACTAAGCCTTGTTCTAGATAGTTTAGTAAACAACCTGGCTATTATCTGGTCCATTAAGGCTGTGTTTTTAGCCTTAGCAATCACAGAGATGACATGTTCTCTAAAGATGCTAGGCAGAGGACTGGTGTCAGGTATGCTTTGGGATATGGAATACGGTGATAGGGGGATGAAGTTTGCACTAAATCTGTCAGCTAGCAGGTTGGCGATATCTTCCCAAAGTGAAAATCACACCCTGTATCTTGTGTTTGCGAGGTTAATACAACCAGTTCTGCACATAGTTGGGCATTCCCTTTTAGACTTCGGACATAGTTAAAGAATGCCTTATGATTATCCTTGACTAGGGATGAGATTTTAGTTTCATAATTTGCTTTAGAAGACTCTACAAGATTTCTGATTTTCTTGTTTAGGCTTAGAAGGGAACTCTTCCTCTGCAGAGAGATATCTCTCTTGCTTTTGGACAACAGCTTCTTCCTGTTATATAGTCTATTTAAAGTCCACCACAGTGATTTGCTATTACGGGAAGACCTGGTTTTGATTTGGTTAGGTACAGCAGAATTTATGCAGTTGCTTAAGTGCTTGAACAGGGCATTTGCGTACACTTCTGCATAGTGATCATTGATGACTGCGATTGTGGGTGGTGTGAACCTTTTTATACCATCGCTTAGCAGGCTGTAGTTAGCTTTGGTAAAGGTTTTTTATAATTTTTGTTCCTGTGAGGGTGTCAGTTCCAGTAGTTGCTTCAAATGAGACTGATCTGTGGTCTGACCTAACAAGGGAGGGAATTATGCATGAGGAAGTATAGCGACCCTCACCATGTTGGTGAGTACTATGTCCAGAACAACAGAGCCCCTAGTGGAAGGGTGCAGACTATCTGTTCAAAAACATTTGGGTTAACAAAGTCCAGGAACCTCTGGACAAGCATGTTTCTGCTCATGTATGCTCCCCAGTCTATCCACCTTATCCATCCCAGAAACAGTAAATACTGAACTCACTCCCAGGGTACCACACTGCAATCTGGGTGAAGTCATGTAAGTATAATCCACTTACAGTCCGTTATGTTGCAATTTGATTATAAAGAATTGCTGTATGTGTTTTGTAGTTTAGCACTGAAATCAAGCCAGTTAATCTGCCTGAATTCTGAAGCTAAAAGTGGGTGAGGGGGTTTTGATCCGCTGACCACCTTACTCATATGCTAACCCTAGCTTTGGCCCTGGTACTAACCCCAATCATTCATAGGTGATTACTAGGCTAACAACCCCAGGGGGGACCTTTTAAGCCTTGCAATGCTTCCCAAAGTGAAAATCACACCCTGTATCTTGTGTTTGCGAGGTTAATACCTTAACTATTATGCCAACCCACAACCCTATACATCATATTACTAAAAACCCTTTCCCCAACAGTACCACTACACAAGACAAAAGGAGAAAAAATACACACCATACCAAAAATGCAAAACACTAAATCTATCGCCTTGCTAAACCCTTACTCTAATCCCAACACACAACACAATCTATCGCCTTGTAAACCCTTACTCTAATCCCAACACACAACACAATCTATCGCCTTGTAAACTCTTACTCTAACCCCAACACACAACACAATCTATCGCCTTGTAAACCCTTACTCTAACCCCAACACACAACACAATCTATCGCCTTGCTAAACCCTTACTCTAACCCCAACACACAACACAATCAATCGCCTTGTAAACCCTTACTCTAACCCCAACACACAACACAATCTATCGCCTTGTAAACCCTTACTCTAACCCCAACACACAACACAATCTATCGCCTTGTAAACCCTTACTCTAACCCCAACACACAACACAATCTATTGTCTTGTAAACCCTTTCTCTAACCCCAACACACAACACAATCTATCGCCTTGCTAAACCCTTACTCTAACCCCAACACACAACACTTGCACATACACAGTAACGTCTATAATGAGATTCTGCACAGCCACCTCTTTTTCAAACATTCATTTTTCTGCACACTCCTACTTGTCTACACTGTATAAAACTTTTAATTCAACCATATAAGATTTAGACAAATGAGCATTTACTCATTTGTGAATTCTCTCAAAAACTTTTCTACCCAATGAGTTTCTTCCTTTTGGGATACAACACAATATAAATATATGAAAGTATCCTTGGGGCTGTGGCAAGATCAAATGGGAGAGCTCTGACTTGATAGTGACTGGCTTGGACTATGAAGGGCTGGAATCTTCTGGACTCCCTGTCTGTCTTAACGTGCAAACAGGTATCCTGAAGATCTAATTAGCATAGCCAGTCTTTTTTCGGCGAGCATGAGGGGATCAAATGTACAATCACAATCTAGAACTAGTTTTTTCTTGTGCATTGATTTAAGCTACTTAGATCTAACATGGGTCTGAGGCCCTTTGGCATTCTGGGCACCAAAAAGAGCTATGAATAAAACACCAGATCCTCTCTGGTCTGTTGGGATCTCGTGGATGGCTTTTTTTTGATAGAAAACTTACCTTTTATTTGTCCATTTGACTTTGATGGAGTTGTACATTTGGATTTAAGGATGCTGGCCTTTGTGGGGTTATAAAGCGAGTTCTGTAACATCCTGTTACTATCTTACTGATTCACTTGTCTTGCATGATGATCAGCCATGCATTGAGATCTGACCCCTAACACCTCCAGAGACGAAGTGTCAAGCAGGTACTCAGGGAATCTGCTGCTGTCCCTTCTCCACCCCTAAGAGATGCAGAATCCATGATTTTGCAGACCATGTCTGCCTTTCGGCCAGTACCCAGTCTAGTAGACCCCCCCAACCATGTTAGTTTATTTTAAAACCCTGCTCAAACGGAAGCTGCTGGCTGTTTGTAAACCAGATGTACCACATAATTCTCTGGTTGTAGGAAAATAAATTTCACTCCAACATCAGCAAGTCTTTTGCACTTTTCTTTAGCTCATCCTTCATCTGAAGCCCAGCCAAGCATAAATCACCACAGAGGACACTGGAGAATAATGTCTTAAAGCTGTCTGTAAACTTACAGTGTCTGAGCTAGGAGTAGTGATGCATGGTGATGCCTGACCCAGCTACACTGGCTGCTCCATCAACTGCATTACACACGGCCTCATGGAGAAGTTTGTTCCCACTGGTGAATGAAGCCACCTGGGAAGCTAACTGTCCCTGTAAGGTCTCATGGGGTAACTTGTTCAGCATCTCTAGAGTTTTCTCAGCTGGATATAAATGAAACCTAAATCAAGTGCATCAAGTAATTCAAAGCCCTGATATAGAAGGTGTTTGATGCATACATGCACTTTCTAAAATGGCCCCGTAACCTAAATTCCTTATCAGGGAGTAGAACTTCTTTCCTTGGGGGCTCAGTTTTGAAGGTGGAGGCTACTAGGACTAACTCAGCTAAGGAAGCCTTAGTCTCACATTCACACTCTTTAGGTGGGGGAGCTGAAAGATCTTGCCCAACCTCTAGGTATGGGCACCACTGCATCTGGCTCTTACAAAGCCCTCTGCATGACTACTAAATCCATGTGGTCTGCACAAAGATGCACTCAGGATGTCAGTGGAAACTCATTAGGGCAGAAACAGTCTGTTGATCATGATGCTTGCTGAGCATCAACTTTAGTATTTCCAGAATTTTAGGGGCATCAGGAAAATACTGTAAAATCCTCCTCTTCTAGATCAGTAGCCATGGTGAGGTAGAACTCAGCAGCAGATTCCAGGTGTTTCTGTTGACTCCTCCTATTCTTGGGAAGAAGTGTGTGTGTGTGTGTGTGTGTGTGTGTGTGTGTGTGTGTGTGTGTGTGTGTTGGGGGGGGGGTCCAAGTATGAGGAGCAGAACTCTGCAGTGTGGACCTCTAATACATCCTTAAGGTGGCTTTCAACTGTCTTGCCTCCAAGGAAGGGGGATGATAACCACAAATCTCTAAGGTGAGGAACATACAATGGTGCAGCCGAAAGAGGCCAACTGCAGAGTATGTCTTTAAACATTCAAAGATGCCTGTCTTTTCCCAATTCTGCATTATCAGAACCAAGGTACTCAGTATGGAGGAAGCCAGCAGACCCTTAAAAGTTGGTGCTGAAGTACCTGATGTCAAAAGAGCCTTCTTGGCTGTTGGCACTGAAACTGACAGCAGTGTTGAGGAAGACGTCAGCGCTGAGATGTCAACTACCAACATGGCTGACCTAGACACTGTCCCCAAGTCTATCAGGGTCAAAATCAGTGTATGACCTATCAATGCCAACGACCAGGGACCTAGTAAGCTTTAGCACCAAAAGGCTTAAAAATGAGGTGACTGATACAGAGGAGCCAATCTGTGCAGATTCCACAGAAGGTATTAATAATGATAAAGGAAAAGATGACAGAACAAATGGCTTCAAACACCTGGTGTTAAAACAGTGTCTGGGAAAGCAGCAGAAAAAATGCAAGCTAATGCCCTTGGCTTACTGCCCTGAAAAGTGTTGAAGAGTGAACATCTAATTTGATTTGTTCACGAGTACCCCTTATCATTTTACAATGATCATGGGGAACAGAACTGTGAAGAGATCTGCAAAGATGAATAACACTGAAGAAGTGGGTGTTTTTTTTTAAACACCTTTATTGAATTATCAGTCGTAAAAGTAATAAAAGTATAAAAGTAATCAAACTTTACAAGTTCGTGTTTACAATTACACTTCACATATATTTCTATATGTCATATAACTTAAGCAACATTACAAAAATTATTCAATTCCTGACCTTTTTTTTTTTAAAACAAGAAAGATCTTTATTGAAACATCACTTACTACACGGGCAATAATACATTTATATGAATGAAAACAAAAATACAGTTGTGTACACTTACCATAAATGTAGATGTTCGACTGTATTCACTGCTGCAGTCCTAACCATTGGGTTTATCCATGCTGTGGTAGTCCTCAGTTGGTCTGAATACCAGAGTCAAGGTTCTGTGCGTTGGCTGCTGTTGCTTGCTGGGTGACGTCAGGTCGTCAGAGCTATAAAGGAGAGCAGGCAACACCATTACCTCAGTTTTTCTTGCCTTAACCAATCAAAGAAGTTCAATTTTAATAATTAGTAGTCGTCCTGGGGTAAGAGACCCCCATAGAAATACGTGTCGCTCTTAGGAAAGCAGATATCAGGTGGAAGGAGGGAGGGAAAGCATGACTGCAACAGTGAACACACTCGTACATCTACATTTATGGTAAGTGCACACAACTGTATTATGTTCTTTGTGTTTCACTGCTGCAGTCCTAACCATTGGGAAGATTCTCAAAGCTGAGGAGAAGGGTGGAAGGTTGACAGAAACTTAAGATTGGGTGAGCATGCCCTGCATAAATGCAGAGGCAAACCCAGCCCTAGCTTTTGAGAATAGGTTCATATGGTAATGTTTGGTGAAGGTGTGGACTGAAGTCCATGTGGCAGCTTCCAGGATATCTTTGGTGGGTACCCCTCTAAGGAATGCTGTGGAAGTAGAGGTTGTCCTAGTGGAATGGGTTCTGATGGTCCTACAGAGTGGTTTATCATGCCAGTAGTAGCAAAACTGGATGCAGTGGGCTATCCATTTGGAAATGGTCTGTTTGGATATTGGTTTCCCCTGTGCCCCTGTTTTAAAGCTGACCAAGAGCTGGTCAGTTTTCCTGAATGTCTTTGTACGATCCAGATAAAATCTGAGTTGCCTGTGCACATCCAAAGAATGCAGTATCCTTTCCCCCTTGTTCTGAGGGTTAGGGAAGAATGTGGACAGGTGGATGGCCTGGTTGAGAGTAACATCTGAAACCACCTTTGACATGAAGGAGGAATTGGTTCTCAGGGAGACCCTGTCTGGATGGAAGATGATAAATGGCTCAATGGCCATTAAGGCTTGAAGCTGTGACTCTCTCCAGGCTGAAGTAATAGCCAGGAGAAAGGCAGTCTTCCAAGAGAGGTACTTTAGTTCTGAGGATGCTGCAGGCTCAAAGGGAGGCAGAGTAAGCTTTTCTAAAACATAGTTCAGATCCTGGGCTGGGGTGGGCTGTCTTCTGAGAGGCCTGATTTTAGAGGTTCCTCTAAGGTATTGTTTGATAAGAGGGTGGGAGAACAATGGCTGGTCTGTATCAAAGTGTGCAGAGATGGCAGAGGCATGGATCTTTATGGAGGAGGAGGAGAGATCCTTATTAAGAAGCTCAGTAAGATAATCTAGAATAAGAGGAATGGAGGGCAGATGTATGTCTGCCCCCTTGGACTAGCTCCAGCAGCAGAATCTATTCCATTTTCCAGCGTAAGATTTTCTGGTGCTGGGCCTTCTGACTTCTGTGATTATGTCAAGCTCTTGCTTGCTTAGCATAGATTCCTTGTTGGTTTTGGTAGAATAAGCCATGCTGAGAGTTTGAGTGTCTGCAGGTATGGGTGCAGCATTGCCCCCCCCCCTCCACGGGATGGCAGGTGAGGTATCAGAGGTAGTTGCCAGGGGGGCTGGTGAGATAGGCTGTGCAGCAGTGGGTACCAATGTTGTCTGGGCCAATCTGGGGCAATAAGTATTGCTCTTCGTTTTTCCTCCCTAATCTTGATTAATACTTTTGGAATAAGAGGCAGAGGTGGGAATGCACACACAAAAAGGGCATTCCAAGGGAAGTTCAGGGCATTGACCTTCCAGGACAGGTGATGGTACTCCCTGGTGCAGAATTTATGTACTTGGTGATTTAAATGAGAGGCAAACAGGTCCACCTGGTGGGTCCCCCCATGTGTGGGTAATTTGCAGAAAAATGTCTCTGTGGATTTGACATTCATGTGGGTCCAGCAGATTTCTGTTTAGCTGGTCTGCCAGGGTGTTGTTGCTGCCCAGTAGGTACTGGGGTATACAATGTAGTCCCATGGATAAGGCTGCTAGCCACAGGTTCATGGCTGGTCTGCACAGGGGGTAAGACTGAGCCCCTCCCTGTTCAATGATGCACCACATGACTGTGGTGTTGTCTGTTTTTATGAGAAGAACCCCTGGTTTGAGGTAGGGCTTGAAGGATGCCAGTTTTGCACTGATATCATTTCCTTATGGTTGATGTGCAAGGGTAGTATTTGTGTGCCCCAGAGACCTTGGGTGCATCTGCCTTCTAGGTAGGCGCCCCAGGCTATGTCTGAAGCATCTGTAGTTATGGTCTGGTCTGATGGATGGAGGGTGAATGGAAGTCCTCTGATCAGAGCACAGGCCTGGGCCCACCAGAGGAACTTGGATTTTATGCAAGGATGTGTCCAGAGGTTGTGAGTGTTGACACCATAGGTTCTTTAGGTACCACTGAATTTTCCTCATGTGTAGTCTGTCCAGAGGTACCAGGAGGATGCATAAGGCCATGTACCCTAGAGCTTGCAGGAATTTCCCGGCAGAAAGCTGGGCTTGGGAGGCCAGAGAAGTGAAGTATTTTGATAGGAAACTTTGTTTTTCTGGGACAGAAAGGCCATTTGCTGTTCTGTGTCTTCTACGGATTGGGGGGGGGGGGGGCTTGAATCTCACTGCCTGAAACAACTCCCTAGCAGAAGCCACTCCCGAACATCCTACGTAATACAATAAATTCCAAGGCTGCTGCAACTTAAATAAAAATATGCAGCAGTTGGGGGGAAAACAGGCCTCATAGCATTGCCACTCAAACAGCTGGGATGCGAGGACTCACTCAATGACCAATGGTACAAGTGAAAAAATGCAACTGGTCAGACATCAGGGTGAAGAAACTAATGGCCACTTGTGAGCTGTACAACATGGTAACCATTCCAGCTTCAGAATGATCCATAAGATCCTATTGTCACTTTTAACGGGGAATGCTTCAGCACCTAATTCACTACTTGCAGGGCAACTGTTTTGATCAAAGCTGTTAGTGATAATGTTGGTACTACAAAAATCCTGCAATATATGTGCTGCTGATGAAGTATCCGTACAAACTCTAAATCTTTGTTGCTTGAGGCAGTTTTTCAGGAACTTCAAGTAATTTCTATAAAGTAGTCTCCTGGCTTCAGTGACTCATACAATATCATCATCTGGTATTAATTACTGTGCTTAGCTTGAATGGAGTTTAATTTGCTCAATTTAAAGCCTAGGTAAATAATCAAGTCTTTTAAAGCATTCAAACTCTATGCAGCCCGCATGCTTTCGACTGGTAATTTTTTTGCTCTGCTTATTAATGTATTTATGTTTTATAAATGAAATACTGTTCTCTAAAATATATGGTTTAGTATACAAAACTGCAGCTGAATTATGAATGATGCATGAAGGACAACAGATGGTTAAGCACAGGCTGAGGGGGGGGGGGGGTAACAATATGATGCTTTTTTAATGTATCAGTAAAAAATATGTTACCCAAAATAAAAGCAAAACACACAGCATTTAAGCCTACTGGTCAGCTTTACTAAAGATCGCTCACTCCACTAATATTTAAACAGTGACATCCTGAAGAATCTTTACATGAGATCAGTGTGTCAGTCATACTTCTCCCCTGAAACCAGTCAAGTGTTAAATAAGTATCAATATGCTGCAGCAGGACAAAGAGCTTTCCAGAAGGCATTGTATCCCTTTGTTGATTTTTTTTTCCTGCATATCTCAGACCACTAATGTTACAAATAGAAGGCATCTAAAACAACTCATATTGGTCTTGATTTCTGTTTGTAGAGCCACGCACTTGATGCAACAGGACATCCAAAGATCAGGTATTCAGAGTCTGCCAGTGTAAAAAATCACAGTCCAGGTCAGGAAAATGGTGAGCCGGCGTGCCCTTTGTGCAGATGCAGTAACAGTCTCTGTATTAAGACAACTACGTGGGTAAGTGTTTGGGGGCATTGTTCTTTGCTCCCACATAGTTCAATGTATGTGTGTTATTGTACTCTGGGTTGTAGGCATGTCATTAGTGTGTTGAAGCAGAACAGTTTTTCTGATGGGGAAGATTATGAAGCATTCACCCACAAACAGATGTACATACTACAGCCTATCTTAACATGCCAGAAAGGGTTTCACTATTCATGTAAGTACAAACATTTTACTCATTCTTGTTCAAAAAAGTGAACGAAGTATCCAACAGACTCTGGGAAGCACCAAGTAAAAAAGACTGAAGCCGTTTATTATACGAAGTGCTTTTCGTTGCAGTACTACAGCAACTTCATCAGATAGTTACACACAAATTACCCTTCGGGTTTAAATAGTAAATCAAATCACATGATTAATTGTCAGCTGTTTTTTAAAAAGACATCACTGCTCATTCAAAATAAAACAGTAATAAAATCAAACAGTGTGAGATTTCTCTTACACTTACACTTGAATTCAACCAAAGGTACATAAGTGCACCCACACATGTACCCTACAAAATTCCCGCATCATATCAATTATTGAAAAAAAAAAAAGTTTTTTGTAAAACTATTAATCAAGTTAACCTCTCATTGTAGACTTCAATATGTATAAGTCGCCTTATGCAATACATATACAACTTCCCTACATGTTGTTAAAATATTTAATACTGGATCAATGTACCAATGGTAAATATATATGAATACCTAACACATCATGCTGTCCTAGTATATGTAAGTGTGTAAATGACAGCTATAATTACGAGTTACTTATTTGAAACACAGTCACACTCCATATGTAAAGAGTGGATGTATATAATATTATACCAAAAGTATATAATATTAATGTTGTACCAAAGGTACCACCGTTCACCAAGTCAATGACAATGTAACTTATCTTTTTAAATTCTAAGTTTCAGTAAACAAGCTATGTTACAAGTGTCATTAAGTCCAGGACTTGAAAATGCATTAAGCCTAATTTGCCATGCCAGTTCTCGTTCCTCAAGTAATAAATGAAAGGGACCACCTCTAGGGTCAATGCTTACTTGGGCAATCGCTTTAAATAAGAATTTATGATTTTCATTCAATATTAGGTGTCTTGCCACAGGATTACCACTTTGATTTGTCTCGATGGCATAGGTGTGTTCATAAACTCTTTCATGGAGCCTACGCTCAAGTCTTCCCTACATAGAAGACTGAGCAAAATTGGCAGCTAGCAACATACACAACTTGTTTAGAGTTGCAATGGAATTTGTTTCATCCTATATTTCCTCCCATTGATACAGAATGTTTCACCCACTTCCATAAATTTACACATTCTACAACAGCCACATGTAACCATACCTATTTGTTTAGTTAAGCATGGTGTAGCCTTCCTCTCTAGGAGGTTCTTAAAGTTAAATCCTTTTCTAAAGACCAGTTTAGGGAGCTCTCCAAATTTATTAATCAGGAGCTTATCGTTGGTTATAAACTCCCAATTTTTTGTACAGAATAAATCTAACTGTATCACTATCTCTACTAAAAGTGGTGGTAAAACTGGTTTTGAAATCGTTATCCCTATCTTTAACTGGTACTTGTTCCAAAATGGGGTTCTGGATGACTCTAGACCCCAAGTCTAAACCATGATCAACGTCGTTATGTGATATTCTACTCCTTAAGATGGGCTCAGTCAAACCAGTTAGTCTCTTATAAGTGACCTCAGTAACTAAAGACTGTAATAAGCAAACAGGGTATCCTTGCTGTTGGAACATGTTACTCAACAATGCACATTCATCACTGAAGTCAGACTCTAGTGTAACCATCTTAGCAGCTCTAATAAGTTGACCCTTCACTATGGAGCGTTTTTAATGGAATGGATGACAACTCGAATTGTGAAGGAAAGAGTTACAGTACGTATCTTTCCTATGAACTCTTGACATGCATCTATTATTGGTAATGTCTTTGGGCAATTTAATGTCCACGTATTCTATACTCACTGTGTTGAAACTGGATGTAAACCTAAAGAATTCTGTAGTAGAGTTAAGGTAGGTCACAAACATCTGGGCCTGATATTCATTGCCGTGAAAAATGATGAAAATATCATCCAAAAAGCGTGTGTAGAAAATGAGGTTCACCCTGTGGTCAATGTTCTTAAAAATAAACTCGTTTTCCCAGTATACCATCACTAAGTTGGCAAAACTGGCGCCACAGGGTGAACCCATAGCTACCCCACGCTTTTGTAAGTAAAACTCATTGTTAAAGGTGAAATAATTATTCGTGAGGATAATATCCAGTAAAGTTTCAACAGTGTGTATCTCCTGAACTGGTGCATCTTTCGATTTTAACACACTGTTTGATTTTATTACTGTTTTTGTATTTTGAATGAACAGTGATGTCTTTTTAAAAAACAGCTGACAATTAATCATGTGATTTGATTAACTATTTAAACCCCAAGGGTAATTTGTGTCTATCTGATGAAGTTGCTGTTGCTGTAGTACGACAATGAAAAGCACTTCATATAATAAACGGCTTCAGTCTTTTTTACTTGGTGCTTCCCAGAGTCTGTTGGACACTTTGTTCACTTTTTTGGACAAGTTCTGTTTTTACTCCAGTTTGTACCTTATTTTACTCATTCTGTTTTTCTTGGAGCTTGTGGCTGGTTTCTTACCAAATTCTGGTAATCACTGAGCTGTCTTGGATTACTTTTTTCTCATCTCTGATACTGCTATCAAATGATGTTTTGTAGTCCTTTTTTCTACTTTGCAGGGTGGCTGATCACTTCAGAAGTCCTGCTGCTAGGAAATTGCTGCTTTAACTGCCTAGACAAGTATGACTATTTCACCATACCTACCGTATGTACTGTTACCATCCTGTTTCCTCAGCCAGAAGTGTTTTCTTCCCACTCATCAGCATCCTGCTGTTTAAGGGGCGGCATTAAGTTGCTTGTACTATGCCCTTTTCCTCATAGCTGATGACAGCTTTTTTATGCATGACCCATTTTCTAGCACCTAATTCTGTATGATTCAACCATCTTTTGCTAATCTAGCAGGCTCCCAAGAAAATATGATTTTACTTGTAGGTGTCTGTTTTGATTTCCTTTCATTGATAGTGAACCCCAGAGAGGTGAGTAGGGTTTTTACAAATGAGAGGTGCTGCAGGAGCAGTTCCTTGCCGTCTGCTTGGATGAGACAGTTGTCCGGTTAAGGGTAAATCTGTACATTGTTTTGCCTGCAAAAGGCAATGTTCAGGAACTAGACATTTGGTGAATACCCTGGGAGCAGTAGATAAGCCAAAGGGCAAAGCAGAGAATTGAAAGCGTAGTGATCCTGCTCTGAAGTGCAGGGATTTTCTGCATGATTCCCTTATTGGGATGTGCAGGTAAGCATCTTTTAGGTCTAAGGTGACCATCCAAGCTTTGTTTGGCAGCACTGGTAGAAGCTGTTGTAAGATAACCATTTTGAATTTTGGGAATAACAGGAAGGTATTGAAAAAGGATAGGTCCGGGATGGAAAGCCAAGTCCCCTCTTTCCTGTGAACAAGGAATAGTCTGGAATAGAATCCTTTTGCAAAGTGTTCTGGAGGTACAAGTTCTACTGCCCCTAGGGATATTAGGTTTTGCACTTGTTTTAGTGCTTCTGCCAACTGGTTTGGTGGTAGGTCTGGGTACCCTCTTGGAGGTGGTAGTTCTAAACTGAATTTGTACCCCTGAGCAATGATGTTTAAGACCCACTGATTTTTTTGTTATGGAGTTCCAATTTTCTCTGCATAGAGATAGCCTTCTCCTAGCTTTTGGTGTGGTGGAGGCAGGCAGAGATGGGAAATGTAGTCACTGAGTGTTTTTTCCATACAGGGTTGCTTTTGAACTCCCTGCTCTAGTGTTTGAGTGGGGCCATGGTTTAGTTCTTTGCTGGCCCTGAGTTTGAGTCCTGCTGGGTCTGTCCCTACGGGTTTTGTCTTGTGCCTGCCTGTTTGGTGCAGGAAAAGACCAATATTTAGAGGGAAAATTTCTGCTGAAGCTAGGAGGTTGTACTTGAAGAAGATCTTTAACAGTCTGAATCGATTTTGCTTTGTCTTCCATCTTTTTAAGTACTACTTCAGTTTTCTGTCCAAACAAGTGGTCTTTGTCAAGAGGTACATCCATGATTTTAGCTTTGACATGATTAGGGAGAGACTGTTACTTTAGCCATGTATGTCTTCTGATAACAGATCCTGTCACTGCTGTCCTGCTAGAAGCTTCTAGGGCATCAAATCCACTGTGCAAGAAGTGCTTTGTCACCTGAGATAAAGAGTGCAGTAATTTTGCTATCTCTTTATTGTTGGCAAAATCTGGGAAGTCAGAAATTTTCTGTTTCAAAGTTCCAAAGTGTGCTGTTGATATTTTAAAATATGTAACTGACAGTTGAGAGCCCTTATAGTTAAAGTTGCAGAGGTATATACTTTTTTACCCCATCTGTCCAGAGCCCTGGATTCTTTGTCTGAGAGAATACGATTCTTTGCAGAGGTAGCCTTAACTCCATTAGGTCCCTGACTAATCACCTCTGGATCTGCTATAGGATTTCTGTAGAGAAATTTATGTGAGTCAGGTACCCTGTAATACCTGTCAGGTTTTCTGGGGGCTGGTGGAAGGGTGTCAGGGGTAAGGCTGGATTCTTGGCAAACATCATCTACTACCTCCAAAATGGGTGGGATGGCCAGAGGCCTATGCTAGGATAGGTCCAGAAACTCTTAGTCTTTTCTTGGATTGAGGGAAATCTGCTGATTCCCATCTGAAGTTTTCCCTGAGGGTGTGGAGAGATTCCCCAAAGGAAAATTCCTCCGGAGGTGATGCAGAAGGAATAGATTCTTCTGCATCTGAAACTTCATAGGCAGTAAGAGGATTTTCTTCTTTAAAAACAGAGGAGTCAGATCCCTCGGAGTCTAAATCTGACTGGACGTCTGGAGAAGGTTCCCTTCTTCTTTTGGCTGGAATGGCCCGATTACCCTGGATGAAAGTGATGAGATCCTGCACCATTTCAAGTATTCTAGTTTGAGGAGGGGGAGGAGTAGTGGAATGGACATTTTTTGCTGTTTTCTTTGGAAGAGCTCTAACTCTGGCCTGAAGAGTATCCCTCGGTGCTGTCAGTGTGTTATAAGAGAGGGTGAAGGCCTTGAAGTGAATTCCGAAGTGCATACAATTTTACTCAATTCAGGGAACTATGAAGTTTCGTCACTGATTGAAGTGAATGTAGGACATCATAAGATTGATTTATATTTAGAAGAATTTCTTTTGGATGATAGAATAGATCCTGAATTGTACAACTATTTAAGTGTGAAATACCCAGTGTTAGCTACCACTATAGGGATACCGAAAGTAAATAAAGATTTAGAAGACCCCCCTTTTCGACCTATTATTTCTGGCAATAAAGCCAAAGCTTTTCCATTTGGTAAAGTAATAAATACATGGCTGAAGCCTATATACAAAAAGCTATCTCACATTGTCATTGACTTGGGATTTTTTGAGTCGGTTAACTCTTGACATGTGCAAAGAAGGGGTAAACATTTGTAACAATTGATGTAGTACACCTTTTTTCATGTATTCCCGAAGAGGATGGGATGAGAAGGTTCAGGAACAGTATACAAAATTATGCTGATGTTTCATGGGATACAGTACTGTTAACATTGGAGTTTATGGAAATTGTATTAAAGCACAATTATATTTTTTACGAATGTGAATATTGTAGGCAATGTAATGGTGTAGCAATGGGCGCAGCAAGTGCAACTATTTTTCCCAATTTAGTCCTGTTAAATTGGGAGGAAGAATGTGTATTTAAATGTTAATGGTACAGTTATATAAGCTGTTACGTCAGGTTTTTGGATAACATTTTTATTCTGTGGAATGGTTTTATGAATGAATTAGAATTGTTTTTCAATTATTTAAATTCATCTTGTGACTATTTGAAGTTCACACACAAGTATCTTAAAAAAGGGTATTTCATATCTTGATACATACATTTCCATGGAATATGGTCGGTTTTGTTCCAAAATACACAGAAAAAACACCTTCAGTAATGCATATTTACAATATTCTAGTTGCCACCCCTACAGTCAAAAGGCTAGTATTATAAAGGGTCAATGTATCAGAGCAGCTAGAATGACTTCTGACTTTAATGATATGGTCAAAGAACTAGATTATATAGGTAATATGTTCAGTAAATGGGGATACCCTACTAATCTCACTGATAACACTATTAAATATGTAAAGGAAGAGTGGGGTAAAAAATATAAACGCCTACTAGGCACTGGGTCTAGTGAATCTACGACCATGAAGAGTAATACTATTAATAATCCAAATAACATGTTTCAACTGGCATGTATACTTCAATATGGTACATATTCCAAAGATATTCAAAATATAATTACAGAAAATTGGAATATCATGAAAACAGATGAGAATATTTATACCTTATTAGGTGAGCACCCTGTATTTCTACATAAAACAGGATTTAATCTTAAGAATAAATCTGAGTGGAAGGTGAATATTAGTTGTTGTTGTTGTTGTGTCTTTCGGGTTTTCCCGGTTAGGGGTCGCCACAGCGGAACTCTGGTCTGCTAATGACTGGCAGTAGATTTTTACGTGCCAAGTTGCCAGCCCTGACGCACAACCTTCAACGAAGGTACGCCCATTCACGCATGTCTCCACACACAAGACGCTTTAGCTGAGAATCGAACAGGACGTCTTACTGTGAGGCGACAATGCTACCGCAGCACCACCACCGCAGGAAGGTAAATATTAGTAAATATACTAAAAAAGTGGGGGGTACTCATAAATGTGGACAATGTAATCAATGTTTTGCCATTATGGAAGACATCACTTTAACACTGGAAGATATTAATCAAACTTTAATAAGATTTCAGAAAGGAAATTGTCGTACACAATATGTGATTTATTTAGCCAAATGTACAAAATTTTCTTGTTTTTATGTTGGCAAAACTGATAGATGTCTAAGGAATAGAATATATGATCATTATTATTGCATTAGAAAAAAAAGATTTTAATAATGCATTGTATAGACATCTTGTCAAAAGTCCTTGTTGTGAAATGTTTAACTTTGCTATTTTAGAACATATACTAGTCAACCCCAGGGGTGGGAATATCAGGAAAAAATTAGGGGAAAGAGAAACCAAATGGCAAATTTTATTGAATACCACTGTACACCCGGGGATAAATGACAGTATATCTATTAAGCCTATTTTAGAACTAAAGGCATGATTTGTATATATATTTAGAACATGTATGAATTGTATTGTAAAAAGTATTTATTTTTTAACTATGTGTATGGTGATGTAACTTTGTTTTATCTATTAGGGACCTTATATAGTATTAGGGTAGTTGCATAATACATTTTGCTATACAAAAGGATGATTTTTAACAGAACGCACAGTGCACTTTAAGGGATTTGTATATGCTAATTAGGAATTAATTGATTTATCATACAAAGTAAGAAACAATCCAAAATGAAGGAGGTAGATACGCCACAACAATCAAAGCAAACCAGGTAGACAAACATAAAAGAATAACCCTTTATTCAAACGAAGTAAGCACTTTCACGTCACATAGAACGCTTCATCAGACTTTAACAAAGCACAGAAAACTCATTCCATTTAAATATATAGGAAGCACCAATAGCACACCTTATCCATATCACATGTGTTCCACATAAAATCACATCATTCACTTTAAAAGGTATAGGGAGAGAAAAAAAAATATATATGTATATATATATATATATATATATATATATTCACATTAAGTATACACATAAAGTATAAACAATTATTAAAAAATTATTATATACATATATAGTAGAGAAATACATAAAAACACATATAAAAACACATATAAAAACACATGTAGAAACATACTAAGCATACAAATATAGCTTAATGTACGAATGGTCTATCTATTAAAAAACTATAACTTATCATTGAGACCATGACCTTTATCTGCAGCTAGCTTAATTATCCACCTAGCCTCCGTTCTCTCTATTTTATTTCTAATATTACCTAACCTCTCTGTCTCTAACAATTGTCCTATAACCATGAATCTAAATACATGTGTAGTGTCATTATGCAGAGTGTGCTTAGCCAAGGCATTTCCTTCATTCTCCCTGTGGATAGCATAAAGATGCTCCCTAACTCTTTCCCTCAATGTCCTATTAGTCTTACCTACATAAAAACATTGACACTTTTTACAGGTAGCCAAATAAATCACATTCCTCGATTTACAGTCTGCGTATTCTTTAAATTCATATCTGACCCCAGTGTCAGGATGTATAAAGACATTGGAATTCATTATATATCCACATTGATTGCAAATGCGACAGGCATAAGTGCCCTTTCTCTGTGAAGTAACCTTATTCACAGGTACCTTATCATAACAAAGCATCCGTTTGAGGGACTTAGTATTTTTGTAACTAAAGGCCGGTCTCTCACCAACTAAATCTTTAATACTATCATCCAACTGCAGGATGAAAGCGCTTAACCGGATTACATGATTTTTCAATAAAGTGTGTTATTTTAGAGATATTCGTAGAGTTTTCTTGGGACCCAGCCACCCAGCACAGCGAATTATAGTGTGTGGATTTACTAGTTGTTTTTCGCTGATTACAATTTAAAAACAGAGGAGTCACATCCCTCGGAGTCTAAATCCGACTGGACGTCAGCTGGAATGGCCTGATTACTCTGGATGAAAGTGATGAGATCCTCCGCCATTTCAAGTATTCTAGTTTGAGGAGGGGGAGGAGTAGTGGAATGGACACTTTTTGCTGTTTTTTTTGAAGCAGCTCTAACTCTGGCCTGAACAGTATCCCTCGGTGCTGTCGGTGTGTTAGTCAGAAAAGAGGGCGAAGGCCTTGAAGTGAATTCCGAAGTGCGAGCAGCATACTTGGAAGCTGGTGCCTGCTTAGCAGCTGCGGACCCAACTGAGGCAGAGACAGCTGAAGGCTCATTAGATGATGCAGACATCTGTGGTATACAGGACCCTGAAAGGGTCTCAGTAGAGGCCTGCAAAGTAATCTAGTTGGGCATCAGGGGCTGCGAAAGCACCTCACTGAATTCCAAAGAACTGATGACTTATTTACCGGAGGTATCATCGAAAGGCTTGGCCTTATGCGGTCTGTCTCTATCCTTATCTTTACGTTTTTTTTTTTTGGAAGATCTGCAGTTTGCTGACTGTCGGACACCATATCAGTAATCGGAGGCAGAAAACGAAAACAACTGGCTACAAACAGAGCTCTATGATGAACAGTTCTTGCATTAAATAGGGCACAGAACTGACACCAGGGTACGTCGTGATCTGGGTCTAAGCAAGTGACACAGTAAGAATGGAGGTCTCCGTGTGGTATTTGCTTTCCACAGGTGAGACAGTTATTGACTTTTTCAGACATCGGTTAGTGCAAGAAAAAAACAAGGCTCCCCAACGGGGTACTTAGCTTTAGATGTTTTCAGCTGAGGTTCAAAATCTGGAAACAGCTGACCGGCAATGCTGTGAATTGTTTCTGCTACGGGCTCCACGGCAAGAAAGACTGAGCTAATTGCGTTGCGTGTCCTCCTTTATAGCTCGGATGTCCTGACGTCGCCCAGCAAGTGACAACAGCCGACACATAAAAACTTGACTCTGGTATTTGGGCCAACTGAAGGCTATCACAGCATGGATAACCCCAATGGTAGGACTGCAGCAGTGAAACACGAAGAACATCCACACTGATACAATCCTAGTTGCAAGTATTTTACATCACAAACCATACTGACACACTCACAGCTGGAAATATTATACATCACCTATAATCCACCCAATCATTTTCAAACATTATATAGCTCACTTAAGTCATGCCTTCTTTTAAACCTCATTCCTCCCCTGTATATACTGTTCCCAGAATTCACATTTTTCCTGTTTGCTCCTACCCATTATTAAAGATCTCAATTCCAGTTGTTTTATCTCTGTTACTATATTCACTGCTTCTAGTATAGTTGGTTTAGATTTTGATTTCCATTTTCTAGTAATTGTTTTTTGGCAGCTACCATTATTAGACACAGCAAGGCCTTACCATGTCAAGGCAATTCCGATTCTGTATCATAGCTCAGAAAAATCATCCCCCTCGTCACACCAATCTGCCCACCCAGCAGCTCCAACAGTGCATCCTGCAGGGAATCCTTAAAGTCTGCCAACGCACCACATTCCCAGAAAATATGTTCCAAGTTGCCTCTTTCTTCCCAATCATACATCCAACATTTGCTCTCTACCAGAGGAAAAATTCTCTGGAGTCTACTTGGGGTATAAAAATATCAATGTAAACTTTTCCAAGCAAAAATCCTAAATCTTCAAGACTTTGTTACATATTTGGGAGACATACATATATCTTCCCATTGTTTATTTGTGAATTGCTTATCCAGTCTCTCTTCCAAATCCTTTCTAACCTCCTCTGATTGATTCTTATATTTATCATGCAATATTTTATGTGCTCTACAATTATTCCTTTTTTAATGGCAGCTTCTGTTCTAGATGCCACTAAAAACTGTACCATAGCTGGAATTTCATTTAGGAGCCTCCTATGTCTCTTTGCCTATAATGAAATCAGTCCTTGATAGGGAAGACCATCGCTAACCTGCAGCCCAAATAAATTCTTGGCGTTTTCCCATTCTATCATCTTTCCCTTTCTAATTATTTGCTCCCAATACCTTGGTTCCTTTGCCAGTTTTCCCCAATAAATTCCAGCCCCCTCTTGCTTATTGTCTATATCCCTAATTGCAGTCATCCCTATCGGCAGAATCTCCTTTCTCCATTCCCATACTGGCTTAGCTCTTAGGATACTTTCTGCTACTTTATATATATAATATTCTGTATGATTACTGTTATTCTCTTTAAAGGCCTGCATCCAAAATCCCAGTTCCTCTTGTTTCTTCAGCTTCCCCACTGTTTCATCATCATCCCTTTCCACTTTGAATTATAGTTTTCTGCTTGTGCAATGTATAGGAGCATTAACTGTGTAGCTCTGAAATGCCCCTTCACATTGGGTAATCCGAAGATGCCCTACTCCACTGGAAGAATCATGTTATCCCACTTGACTCTTGCTGTCTTCCTCTCCCAGATAAGGTCCTTCAGCTCTTTATTAGCTGATATGCGCAACTTCTCCTCTGATTGATAAAATATGCTTGACTTGTGTACAAGACCAATGGGAATAAAAACATTTTAACTCCTTGTATCTTACTATCCATATCCATATAACAAAGCTTCCATTTTCTCAGTTTTTGTATTATGTTTTGTTTAGTCTTATAGGTTCATAGGTAGATACTAGGCTATTGGCCCTAGGACCTATACAAGCCTAGCCAAAAAGGTACCCTGACTTTCGCCACCCAAGAAGATTATATTCCTGTGCCCCTGTCAAGCAGAACCACAGAAGTAATCCCCGGGGTGAATTTCCTATTACCCATCCAATCATCAAGATTCTTCTTGAAGAGTGCTAATGAGGAGCTCTGTTTGACATAGATAGTAGTCTGTTCTAGAATATGGGAAGTCTATGGGACAGGAATCTATCCCTCCAGCATATTCTGTTTATTGTGGTGACAAGGTTTAGGTCCCTAGAGCGTGTAGCTCAGAGGTTTTGGGATTTCTTTAAGTGGAGCAGGTCTAACAGTTCTGGGTTTGACATAGCATGTATGTTAGGCAGAGATCGCCACGGAGTAGGCGATATGCGACGGAGAAAAGCTGGAGTTTTTTGAGTCGTCTGTGTAGGGCATCTGTTTGAGGCCAGTAATCCTCTTTGTGAGATATTTCTGCGGCCTTTCCAGTTGTTGTAGATGTCTTGTGAGGTACATACCAAAAGGGGCATTGTACTCTATAATGGGTCTAATAAGTGATGAGTAGACGGGAACAATGACCTCTTTTTTTCTGCATGAGAAACCTTTTGTGATGAGGTGTGCCATGTAGAAGGATTTCCTGACCACTGTGGCGATGTGATTATCAAAGGAGAGACTACTGTCCACCTGTGTCCCAAGGTCTCTTAACACACTTTTGGTGTTAAGTAGACTACCGCCTATGTGGTAGTTCATGGGTACAGAGTTTTTACCAAAGGGGATGATAATGCACTTTTTGGCATTGAGCTTGAGACACCAGGCATCTGTCTCAGTGATGCCCTTTTATAGGATGTCCACATCATTAGGAGTTTCTATTATGGCTCCTAGTTTGCAGTCATCTGCAAATTTAGTTAGTCAAAGCCCTTCTGTGTTAGCCTGTACTTCACAGAAGTAGATACCAAACAGGAGAGGGCCAAGGTCTGAACCCTGTGGTACTCCACTTGTCACTGGTCTGAAGTCTGATTTGGAGTCTGCTACTTTCACAGTGTGGGTTCTGTCAGTAAGCCAGTTGTCAACCCATCTTGTGAAATAGGGATTTATACCTAGTTTAGTGAGTTTATCTATAATTCCAGAGTGGGGGATGGTGTTGAACGCCTTGGCGAGATCTAGATAGGTGGTGTGAACCATCTATGGCTTTGGTGACTGCTTCAAAGAAGTCTATCAGGTTTAGGAGGCATGATCTGCCTTTTACAAACCCAAAATGTGTGGGGTCCAGAGTTTGGAGATCTCCAATGTCTTTGTTTATGAGTTCCATGGTGATACGTTCCATGGTCTTGCAGACCAGGCTCATCAGGCTAATGGGGTGGTAGTTCCCGGGGTCTGTTGTGGCCCCTCCTTTGTGGAGTGGGATAACCGTCATGGTGCGCCATTCAATGGGCACAAAGCCTGAGGTGAGGCTATGATTGAACATGGTGGGTTGGCAGTTCATTGTGTAGTTCATGTAGAAGGCAGCCTGGGATGTTGTCAGGTCCCATGGATGCTGTGTTCTTGGCTTTGGAGAGTGAGGTTTTTACCTGTGCAGCCATGATTACAGGAACTTTGCATTCTTCCGGTATAAAGATGGGCCTTTTAGGGGCCGAGTGGGGGGTAAAGTTAGCACTGAACCTATCTGCCAAGATGTTGGCAATATCAGTTGGTTCTGTATATTTAGTGTCATTGTGCTGTAACTCAGAGCAGATCTGAGTGCTGCCATTGAGATTCTTGACATAGCTATGGAATGCTTTGTGGTTATCTTTAGAATCAGTGGCGATTTTGTTTTCATAACTAGCTTTGGAGGATTTTATGAGGGATCTCAGCTTCTTACTGAGGCTGACCAGGGAGTTCCTCCAATCGTGGGATTTTACTCTTTTACAACAGTTTCTTTCTTCTGTTGTAGAGTTTGTTTATGGCAGAACACCACCAGATTGGCTTCCTTTTTTGGAGGATAGCATCTTGGCTCTGTTAGGAATAGCATGATCCATGCACTTGTGTAAGTACTTATAAAGTGCATTTGTGTAGGATTCAGCAGTCGTACCTCTATTGTCCATCTACATGGGTGTCATGAAGCTTGTCACTTCTGTCTTAAGAAGCGTGAAGTTGTCTTTGGAGAAATTTTTTATGGTTGTTTTCCTAATGGGGTGGGGGTGGGAGCAGGATGTGGATGTCTAGGGTGATTAGCTTGTGGTCGGATCTGACCAAGGAGCTGACCTCTGGTATCAAACACCGGTCGCCCATGTTGGTGATAACCAGGTCTAGGATATTGCTGCCCCTGGTGGGGTGTGGATAAGTTGATCCAAGGTGTTGGAATTGATGAATTCCAGAAAACGTTGAGCAAAAGAGTTGGTACACGAGTAGTTTTCCCAGTTAATGGTGGGGTAATTGAAATCACCCATTATTAGGGTGTTGGCTTCTACCTTAATATTTTCCAGGTATCAAGAAAAGAGGAGTGGGAATCCTGTGGCATGGTGGGGGGTCTGTAGCAAGCTACAATATGGATTGCGGTTTTGCCCAGAGTTAGTTGAACTTGGATAATCTCGGATGCATTATGCTGAGCAACTAGCTTGGAGGTGTGGATATCCTTAATGAATATGGACACACCTCCACCTTTAGTGTTTCAGTCTGGGTTTGGTGGCCGAAAGGTGTGATATGAATTATAGCCTGGTAATGCAAGGGTGCTCTCTGGAGCTTTGAACCAGGTCTCTGTCACTGCACAGATGTCAATGTTCTCCATTTTAAGGAGTGCTTCGAGTGAGTGCATTTTGAGGTTTAGACTTCTAGCACTGAGTAGCATTACCCTCAGATTTTGCTTGCTTGTACCTGTTACGGTGGTGAATTTGTCATTTGAATCTTGCCTAAAAAAGACACTATAGGGGTGCCAAGAGCCTTTGCCAGTATCCAGAATCCCAAAGGCAACAGGTGCAGGCCATCTCTGGCAAAGCAGCGTGGTCTGTCGATCATATCATCCCAGGCAGACAGACACTGGATTCCATTAGAATGACACCAGAAGCTTAGCCAATTGTTGAAGTAATTTTGTCCTTGTACTGTGGTATCACTCTGGGTGATGGCAGGATGCTACTCAGGGCTAGGGTCATACCTGCCTGGGCTACAAGATCGGAGTGCTCCTCCATGTCTCTTTTCATGTAGTCCAGGGAGGAGCGCCTCAGGTCATTCACACCAACATGGACAATGACAGAGTTATATTTGTACTTGTTGTGGAGTGACCTGAATGCGTGCGTTATGTGGCGGATCCTGGCACCTGACAGGCAGCTGACAGTAACTTTCTCCTTGTTTAGCCTGATGAGTGGAACATCAGTGTGCCTGACTATAAAGTCACCTATGACTAGAGAGTTGGGTACGTTATGTCTTATGGGCTGTAACTGAGTGGCACACTGAGTATATGGGCTGTCATTTGGGTTGTGTTGGGGGGTGGAGGTTGCTTGCATTTCTGCTTTGGAGGTCTCAGTTGTTTGGGCAGATTTTTACTGAGAGCCTCTGCGAATGTAGGTGTGTGTTTTGTGCTTCTGTGTGTGTGTTTTGGTGGTGTAGGTTTTGAGGGACTATGTGATGAGTGTGGTGCGGTGCAAGTGACCTACTTCTCTTGACTGTCTAGTCCAGTCTTCGGTGGAGAGAGCTTTGCTTTCAGTTTGGCTGTATAAGTGCATCTCTCACAGGTCGTAGTGTTGGGTGGTAGGAGGAGAGGGTTGTCTGTGTACCTGAGGCAATTGCTGCATTGTCCCAAGATGCCCAGATTCATCAGGTAGACAGGAGAAAACACCAGGAGCTGACATTTAGACATGCCTGGATAGGTGCTTACTTATTAAGTACTAAAAACTGTTTTCTTCTAGACAAGTGAAGAAAGTTGAGTGCTTTAGTAATTTGTAGCTTATTTAGTGCTTACAACCAGTTCTGAATAAGTGCTGAGCTCAAAGAAACAGATTTGAGTACTAAAACTAAAAAGCTGACTAGTTGCAAGGGAAAATTTGAAGAGCAGACTTTATGGCGGCAGGAATAGTTTAACCTTAGTTAAGTGTGGGGGGAAGGGCTCAGGAGCTTACAAACAGTCCTGGATACAGCAAATCTGTATCCGGACAAGACTTGTTACAGGAAAGGGGGGAAGCAAGCTTAGAATTTTTTTTTTCAGTAAAGTGGAAATGGAGAAAGCTGGAACAGAAGTTAATTCAAGGTTAAGAATCTGAGTTGGTTGGCCTTCACAAATGTTCTCTATTAGATTGAACTAATGACACTAGACTGGGAGGAGTGTCACAGATCAAATATACAGTATGGGTGAGAAACTGCAAAGCCACCAAGTATAAGAACACCACAAAGTACAGTTGCGTACATTTACCATAAATGTAGATGTTCAAGTGTATTCACTGTTGCAATCATTACATTTGGGTAATCTGCTGGCAGGTTGCCCTCAGTCGGCCTGAATATCAAAGTCTTGGGTCCTGCGTCGGTTGCTGTCTCCTCTTCCATGACTTCAGGTCATTAGGGGTATAAAACATGCAGCCAACGCCATTTTCTTCAGTTTTTCTTGCCCCAGATGTCAGGTGCCCCCCCAAATGAGGAGCAAAAAAAAAATATATATATATATATATATATATATATATATATATATATATATATGTATATATAAATGCAATTGTAACAACATAAACTTTATCTTAATCTAAAAGCAAATACACCACAAAGGCTGTAGAACATAGTGAAGGAAAGAGAAGTTCTAGAAAAAAGGGGGATGGCGGGTGGGTAACCCAGACTGCAACCGTGAATTCACTCAAACATCTACATTTATGGTAAGTGTACACAACTGTACAATGTTCTTCGTGTTTCACTGTTGCAGTCATTACATTTGGGTAGTATCCCAAAGCTATGGATGGGAGGATGGAGCTAAATAGCATTAGAAGCGGCTATAAGGCCCTGCAGAACTGCAGTGGCAAAGCCTGCCCTGGACTTAGAGAAGAGAGGCCAATGATAATGCTTTTTAAATGTATGAACAGAGCTCCAAGTAGCAGCTTCTAGAATGTCTTTGGTTGGAACTCTTCTGAGAAAAGCTGCTGAGGTAGATGCAGCCCTGGTGGAATGTGACCCGATTTCCTTGGGCACCGGTTTAACATGATGCAAGTAGCAGAAATGAATGCAGTGGCTTATCCACTTAGAAATAGTCTGCTTTGAAATAGCCTTCCCCTCTGATCCTGCAGCAAATGCCACCAGTAGTTGCTCAGACTTTCTTAGAGATTTGGTCCTGTTTAAGTAGAATCTTAGTTGTCTGTGTACGTCCAAGGAATGCAGAATCTGCTCCCCCTTGTTCTGCAGATTTGGGTAAAAAGTTGGCAGGTGAATAGTTTGGTTAAGAGCCACACTGGATACCACCCTAGGCATAAAGGAAGGATTGGTCCTGAGGGACACCCTGTCTGGATGAAATGTAATAAAAGGCTCCACAGCCATAAGGGCCTGTAGTTCTGGAACCCTTCTTGCTGAAGCGATTGCTAGAAGGAAAGCTGTTTTCCAAGATAAAAACTTTATATCCGCAGTAGCTGCTGGTTCAAAAGGAGGCAGGGTGAGCTTTTCCAGCACAGAATTGAGGTCCCATGCAGGAGTTGGTGATCTTCTGGGAGGCCTTAAATTTTTGGCCCCTCTAAGACACTATTTTAGCAGAGGATGCAAAAAGATGGGAGGCTCTGTGTTGTAATGAGGCAAGATGGCAGAGGCATGGATTTTTATTGATGAAAAAGGTAGGCCCTTTTCAAGCATCTCAGTCAAGTATTGTAAAATCTGAGGAATATTTGGCTTTGCCGTGTCCGTTCCTTGTGCTTGGTTCCAAGCACAGAATCTCTTCCATTTATCAGCATAAGATTTTCTAGTACTAGGCCTTCTGGCTTCCAAAAATGACATCCATCACAGATTTACTGAGAGTTGGGAGGGTGGCCTAATGGTTAAGGTGTTTGCCTTACAAACACACGGTACAGGGTTTGAGTCTTACAAGGGATAATTGGCTAGGCTTAAAATGGCTCGCAAGGGCAGTTAGCCTAGTACTAACCTAGGAACCTAAATATCCAAACGCAGGTTTAATAGTAAAATAACTGGTAAAAAAAAAAAAAAAAAAAAAAAGAAACAGGTGTTGTTTGAATAATTACATGATCAGCCATGCTGCCAGGTTCAGAGTTTGAAGCTGATTGTGCAGAATTTGATTGCTCGGCTGAGACAGTAGATGAGGTATTTGAGGCAAGTACCAAGGAGGGAGTTGAGACATATTCCTTAGAATTGGGTACCAGTGCTGGCGAGGCCAGTCTGGGGCAATTAGGATCATTTTTGTTTTTTCCTGTCTGACCTTTAGTAAGACCTTGGGGAGAAGAGGCAGAGGAGGAAAGGCGTAGACTGATAGGTTTTTGCAACTGAAGGATAGGGCATCCACTTTCCATGCTTGTCTGTGATAGGTCCTTGTGCAGAATTTGTCCAGTTGATAATTTTGGAGAGAGGCAAATAGATCTATGTCTGGACTCTCCCATTTGTCTGTTATCATGCTGAAGACTTGTGGGTCCAGTTTCCACACATGAGGGTCCATAAGATTTCTGCTCAGATCATCTGCCAGAGTATTTTGTTTTCCTGGCAGGAATTGAGCTTGAAGATGTACTTGGTAAGTCAGGGGTGTGTCCCACAATGCCATGGCTAGTCTGCAAAGAGGGTATGAATGTGTACCCCCCTGCTTGTTTATGTACCACATAACAGTGGTGTTGTCCGTCTTTATCAATAGTTGTCCTGGTTGATATGCAGATGCATTTGTTTTGGGCTTCATATACCCTGAATGCATCTCCCCACCAGGTGGGCTCCCCAAGCATAGTCTGATGCGTTTGTAGTTAGGGTTTGGGTGGCAGGGGGTAGAGTGAAAGACCGTCCCATGTTCTGCTGACATGTCACTGCCCAGCAAAGAAACTCCTGTTGTAGACAGGGATTGAGAGGGATCATTGTTTCCAGACTGTGACAATGTTAACTCCATAAACTTTTTAGATACCACTGTAATTTCCTCATATGCAGTCTTGCATATGGAATTAGTAAAATGCAGGATGCCATGAACCCCAAAGCCTGCAGAATTTGTCTTGCAGATAACTGGGTTGTTGTTGCCATCTGTTTGAAGTAAATAGTCAGTAGCCTTTGTTTGTCTGGCGTCAGGTAAGCCATCTGGGCAGTTGTATTCAAGCTTGCACCCAGGAATGTAGTTTTTCGAGAGGGTACCAGCTGTGATTTCTTTTCATTTTTTGTGTACCCTAGGCATGTTAGAAGCCTTTCTACAAATGCCAGATGTTGAAGAAGAATGTCCTGGTTTTCTGCTTGAATGAGGCAGTCGTCCAAGTAAGGATAGATTTGTATGCTTGTCTGCAAAATGCAATTACTGGTGCCAGGCACTTTGTAAAGACCCTGGGTGCAGTAGATAAGCCAAAGGGCAGTGCAGAGAATTGGTAATGCATAAAACCAGCCTTGAAGCGGAGGTATCTTCTGCACGATTCCCTTTATTGGGATATGCAGGTAGGCCTCTTAAGTCTAGAGTCACTAACCAAGCGTTCTTGCCCAGCATGGGCAGAAGCTGTTGTAAAGTCAGCATTTTGAATTTTGGGATGGCCAAGAATGGGTTCAAAATCAATAAATCCAGTACTGGACGCCAAGCATTGTCTTTTCTGGGTACCAGGAACAGTCTTGAATAAAACCCTTGCCCTTTTTCCTGTTCTGGTACTGGTTGAATAGCCCCCATGTCCATGAGGGATGTAACTTGTTTCTGTGCCTCTGCCCATTGATTTTGTGGCAGATCTGGTGAACCATCTGGAATTGGCAAGGAATGGAAATTAAATCTGTATCCCTTGGATACTATGTTTAATACCCACTTGTCCTGGGTTATTAACTGCCAATTTTGAGCATGAAGTGCTAATTTTCCCCCCAAGGGGGCTGCCAAAAGATAAGTGATTGGTGATGGCAGAGGGAAGTCATTGAGACTGCTTACTGTAGAGTTGTGCTTTGTTTCTTCTAGATTTGGAGGTAGAGGCACCCCATTGCTTTGACCTGTAAGGACCCTGTGATTGGTATCTAGAGCCTTTTGAACGCCTGAATTGCCTTGTGAGGCTCTCTTGGACACAGGAAAGGACCATTTTTTTGTAGGCCAGTGTCTACTGAATCTGGGTGGCTGCACTTGTAAGAAATTTTTTACAGTTTGCACAGATTTAGCTTTGTCTTCCATTTTCTTTAAAACCTCTTCTGCCTTATTACCAAACAGAGTATCATGCTGTAAAGGTGCATCCTTGAGCCAGGCATGCCTTCTAATCACAGATCCAGTAACTGCGGCCCTGCAAGAGGCCTCCAAGGAGTCAAAACCACATTGCAAAGTATGCTTTCCAACCTGTTCTGCTGCATGCAAAAATTCCTGTAACTCTATTTTCCAAGCATTCAGGAATCAACATCATTTTCTGTTTCAATAATCCCATAACATGCTGTTGATATTTAAGCATGTGAAACTGACAGTTTAAGGCCCTAATTGCCAAGGTTACAGACGTATAAACCTTCTTTCCCCATCTATCCAGCGTCCTGGAATCTCTATCAGAGGGGGTAGGATTCTTGGCTGTAGATACCTTTACACCTTTGGGACCCTGTGAGATAGTTTCAGGTCAGCAGCAGGAATTTTGAATAAAAATTTGTGGGAGTCAGGAACCCTGTAATATCTGTCTGGCTTACTAGGAGCCGGAGGCAGGGAATCAGGAGCCATGCTAGATTCCGAAAACACATCATCTACAATGTCTAATACAGGAGGTATTGCCAAAGGCCTATGCTGAGGAAGAAGAAGGAAATCCCTAAGCCTCTTTTTTTGATTCCAAGAAATCCTGACTCTCCCAATGAAAATGTTCCCTTAAAGTATGCAAGGTTTCTCCAAAAGAATAATTTTCAGGAGGAGATGCAGATGGGATGGATTCTTCTGCATCTGAATCCTCATAGGGTGGTATAGAAAATTCCTGATCAGAAGAGGAATCAGAAGAAATAGAAACCTGATCTCAAGATTCATAATCAGTGTCTTGCCTAGGCCTCTTATAAGGAGGGGGTTGGGAAACCCTGATCAAGGTAATTAAGTCCTCAGCCATTTTGATCATCTGTTTTTTAGGCATAGGGGCCTGAGCATATGGCTCATGCATCATTTTTTTAGCCTTAGAAGTTGTTTTTGAAGCTGGCGTCGGTTTTATATAGAAATGCTGAGGCCTGAAAACACCCTCAGAAGCCGGTGCCTGCTCAGCGGCTCTGGACCCATCCGAGGGAGAGACATCTGCGGGTACAATACTCTGAGAATCTTGCGGCATACCGGACTCTGCATGGGTCTAGGTAGAGGCCTGCGACTCAAAAGTAGCGGGTATCAGGGGCTGCAAAAGCGCCTCACTGAGTACCGGCGAACCGGCGACTGGCTTAGGAGAAGCTTCGTCGTCGGTTTTGGACCTCGACGGTCTGTCTCTGTCCTTTTCT
The DNA here is from genome assembly GCF_019279795.1 of Protopterus annectens. Taxonomy (NCBI): domain Eukaryota; kingdom Metazoa; phylum Chordata; order Ceratodontiformes; family Protopteridae; genus Protopterus; species Protopterus annectens. The sequence continues at coordinate 541,891,137 of NC_056747.1, read as the reverse complement.
TTGCGTTTTTTTGTGAACTCCGGTAGTCGGATTGCTATCCGAAGACATTTCAGGGTAATTAAATCTGTTTCCAAAATATTTTGAAGCAAAGATATACCGACGCTTAATAGTGCGTTGGGTAAATTTAGCACAAACCCGACAGCAAGGCACGTTATGATCTGGGCCTAGGCAAGGAATACAGTATAAGTGAAAATCCTTATGAGGTATTTGCTTCCCACAAGTAATGCAATTATTAACTTTTACTGACATTGGTAAGGAGCAAGAAAAAGTTTCCCCAGCAGGGTACTTAGTTTTAATTGAAGACTTCTGTTCTGAAACTCGAATGCGAAAATTTCAGGAGTCGGCCGACCGGCACTTGTGAACTGCTTCTGCTTCGAGCACCGCGCGGCAAGAAAGACTGAAGAAAATGGCGTCGGCTGCATGTTTTATACCCCTGATGACCTGACGTCATGGAAGAGGAGACAGCAACTGACGCAGGACCCAAGACTTTGATATTCAGGCCGAATGAGGGCAACCTGCCAGCAGATTACCCAAATGTAATGACTGCAACAGTGAAACACGAAGAATATCACGAGGGAGAGTGGGTGGGAAAAATTACAGTTCCTAGCTGTAGCCACTAAATGAAAGTTTTAAACAGATCAAGGAGCAAGCAGACTCTAGAGAATGCTTTTAACTGTAAACAGACTAGATTAGAACACAGAAACCTCAAAAAATCAAAAAAGCCAGAAAAGCTCGGATAGAGCACTCACAAACAGAAAATACAACTCTCAGTATGAAAAAGCAATTTAAAGTTAAGTAATTTAGTAAACATGCAATTAGAGTAATGAAACAGTATCTAGCAATGAAAAATATAGTTAAAACAGTACATAAATGCAACAGTAAAAAAAAGCTTTAGAACAGTGCAAAATGTAGTAAATTAATCATATAGCACAATTAAAAGCGTTTCAGCAGTGCAGTTCAGTGAAAAAAGTGTAAGAAATAACTTATCCTGCTCTTGGAATCTTAAGGACCTTATTTCCGCCTAGTTTCAGTAATGAAATGCCATCCACAGCCTGATAAATACAAGCTCTTTTCCCACGTATCCTTAGCTACCACACCAGAATCATTTTTAATCCATATTTCAAGACAGAAATAAATATACTGATAGAGCAGAAGGATAAAAGCCATTGGACAGGCTTCTTCTTTGTTTTTTTTTTCCTTCCCTGTATGTTGTGCTCTCCTATCAAAGCAGAGGAATTACCTTATTTTAATATTTTTCCAAGAGAAACAGCAGAGGTTAAAGAAAGTGGTAATGGAAGCGGTGTTAGGACACAAATTAGTTGCAGCATTTACTTTCTCTATAAAACCCTGTGGCCAGATGCATTTGCTTCCTTGAGGGGCAGTTGTCTCTCTGGCCTATATTAAGTGTGGTACATTGATTGTAAGGGATCACTAATGAGCCAATCCAAAACTTGCAGTTCCAAGACTATAGCCTTCAAATACGCATGCACATAAAAAAAAATATTAAAATAAAAGATCTTTTCATAAAATTTGTCATCTATAGTTTTGTTGCCCAGACATTAAACCTGCATCATCCATACATGTCATTGCTGACTGTTGGCATATAGTTCAGAACATCAAGGTGCTTTCTGCTAATAGCTAACGTTATGCATGTAGACATCCTGGTGACTACTGCCTCCTGCTGTCCATACAGTGTACTTCAACCTCTCAAGGCATTTTATACTACATCACATGCCAACATTATCACCGAGGTAAATGCATTCCAAATTGATGCCCATGTAGTTATATGGATAGCTAAGTGTCTGAAGGTCAGGACCCACACTGCTGGTGGCAGGCATACCCTCAGAGAGCATGAAATGGGGTATCACAAGAGTTCCATGCTGGGATCTCTGCTATTCGCCATCTACTTTTCTGATCCTCAAATTAAAAACCAGTAACTATGGTTAACCAAGTCTGCTGACTATTATAAACTGAGTGTTACATATGTAAACCCCCTTCTGATGTGCATGTTAATAGCAGGTGTTCTGAAAGTGGGCTAAAACTAAACATTAAAATGCAATAGTTTTGCATTTGGCAAACAAACTCTCCACCCAGCTTACAGTATGGAACACCCCACTCGAAAATGAAAATATTACAAGGGACCTTGGAACATGGGTAGATAACTCCCTCTTTCTAGGGATACAATGCCCTCTTTGGAAAGCATCTTATTGAGCATATCAAGCAGTTGGAGGTAACCCAATTGTTCTTAAATGATAATGGGCCTAAAGGACTTGTGGTGTTAAGACTCAAGGCCTTGTCCCTGTATTCAGTGTCCTATAGACTTCTACGGGGTGATCATGTGCCTTGCCTTCTGGACCATTAGGATTCTGGCAGTCAAAGAACTCTTATTTCTACATAAACTAAACAGTCCACCAAAAACTACAACCGGATATCTGAACCTGTTTTAGCAAATAAACAAATCACTGTGAAGTAACAGATTTGTCACACAGTGACTACCCCTTCTCTGGAACAAATGACTTCTCCACATCAAACAATGTGACACTACCTTCCTTTAAGAAAAAAATTAGATAGTTGGATAGGTACTCATAAATTCATCCATTGTATGACTGGCCTATCCCTTCTTAAAAAGCACGAATGGTCTAAGGTTGGATACTGGCAAAGCATAAATGGCCACATGGGTCAGATGCCTTGTGCATTCTATAGGATTCTCTTTTAATTATCATAACAAACTGCAGGCTTACTGATTAACTCCATTAGCGGACCCACAGGTGTCTGATGTTTGGCAGAAGAGGCCCAACAGGAATCTGATGAGGGTTGAAAACAAGAACTGCTCTAAGAAACTTAACATTTGTTACTGAACTAAAGAACATCAACAAGACAGTCTGTCTATTTAGCGGATTAATGGTGGTGGTGTGAGGATACACAGTCTTGCCTTAACTAACAGCCTGAAACCGAAGAGTATTGATATGGAATTCCCACTAAGCTACCTTGCACAAAGCGTGATATATTTCTGCAGGATGGTGTCTTAGAGAGACTGGCGAAGTACCTGCTGGACCTCAAAAAGATAGCAGTATTAAGAAGGCAACATGTGTCGAAGTCTGGACACACAGAGCCATCATAAGGTTGGGTATAGGGCTGTTTTCTTGATGTCTCCAGGACAGGTGGGCAAATGGAGAGCAACACTGACTGCTGTCTGCATTCTGGGCTGGCAACAGCTCCTGGAACTGATCTTGGAATCGTAGCCCGTGGGAGGTTACAAAGAATAAGCATGTTCAGTATGTCTTGCGGGGAAAGATGGGTAGACCCTCGGAGGAAGGCAAGTACAGTTGACTCCCTCTTATCCAGTCTTGCTGGGACTGGATAAACGAATGGCTGGTTAATCAGAAAATGCATACAAAATAGCATTTATAGGTTATTAATCAACTAGAATAACGGGATTTGTTAGTATGCATTTTTCTAATGAATATGAAGTCAAAAGCTCAAATGTCTGTCATTATTTAGCCCAGAGGAGGCAGAAGTGTTGTTCTTCTCTGTTGTCTTATGCTAGGGCTACAGCAGAAATTTGATGACCAGTTAAAGAGGAGGCTAGTTAGAGAGAGGCTGGATAAGAGGGAGTCAACTGCGGTAGGTAATGTTAATGTTTTAAGAAAAACTGAGCATCAGTGGGGCTTAAGTGCCACATCCCTGGCTTCAAGAAGACAGATACTGAAATACAGTCTGCGTAACAGTAAAGGCTATGTACAGGAGCCTAACTTCTCTCCTACCTTTTCCCTCATTTCAACCATATGCACTCTGATTTCTATAATGAGGTTAATTCAGAATCTACATTGGTCACCACAACACAAAAACACACTTTTCAAAAGGAATTTAGCCACACTGAAATGGACTGCACCCACTTTATCAGTTAAAACAAAACAATAAAAGCACAAGGAAACGTACTAATTTGAAAAGTAAAATATTTTAAATGTCAGAACTCCGTCTTTTTCCATATCACCATGCAAATGACTACTTGAAATTTTGTTTAAATCTGCAAAGATTATTTCAAATTAGAATTCAAAGTATTTTTCTTTATGCAAAGCTCCATAGATCCCCAGTTATGGGGGCCTTGTCTCTTGCAGCTGTTTGCTTACTATAGCCCACTTCAAAGTCCCTGTAACTTTGAGAAAGAAGAATTTAATCTGCAGCAAACTCATTTAAAAAAAGAGCAGTTTCACACTGTCTGACATTTCTATTACCATACAATGGGACTGAACTTTAACTATCACCTATTCAGAAATGTTATTGTTTAATATCTAACAAAAAATGGCAAAATCCAACTAAATCCATCTACATTAATAGTTACGTTGGCATTTTTAAAATGTCTAAGACTGCAACTCATTTCCTGCACTATGCTGCCATGCCAGAAAATTATCTGTTTATGGAATTACTGCTGCTAAAATCATTTCAAAATGTGTCATTTTCATTTCAGAAAAGAAAACTTGAAGAATTTTACATGAATTTGTTAATGTGAAACTGTTTTAAATATATTACTGCCACAGCTAAACTAGATTTATTCTTGTGATGAGCAAAGTAAATGAAACAACTGAAATGAAATAATAATCAACACCTGTATCATCATTAGGCTGAATGCTCACCTTTGGAAGGTGGGAAAAAAAAAACAAAAAAAAAAAAACAGCCATATTCAGCTTAGCATGCATAACGCTGCTCTCTTTGCAAACTAGCAACTTCTCCATTTTTCTGCTTTAAAACATTCATCAACATTTAATCAAATATTATTTCATTAACATTTAAGCAAATATGTGAAAGCACCTGGTACTCCCCCTTAGACTGTTGTCTGAGTAGAGAGTACTCACAACCAGATGAGAAATGTGACAGCAGTATTAGGACTGAATATAACAGAACACTGAAATGTAGCAGTTGTGGGAAAACACCAGCACTCAAGTGTATACCTGTACAATTACTGACTGAAGGGGAAAAATACAGACATATTTGTTTAACTGCAGACCACTTTCAAAAAGCCTACACCTCTATAACCGAACCAACAAAACTTAAAGAAATACAATCTCTAAATGTCTTCTACGGATGGGGGGGGGCTTGAATCTCACTGCCTGAAACAACTCCCTAGCAGAAGCTACTCCCGAACATCCTACTTAATACAATAAATTCCAAGGCTACTGCAACTTAAATAAAAATATGCAGCAGTTGGGGGGAAAACAGGCCTCATAGCATTGCCACTCAAACAGCTGGGATGTGAGGACTCACTCAATGACCAATGGTACAAGTGAAAAAATGCAACTGGTCAGACATCAGGGTGAAGAAACTAATGGTCACTTGTGAGCTGTACAACATGGTAACCATTCCAGCTTCAGAATGATCCATAAGATCCTACTGTCACTTTTAACTGGGAATGCTTCAGCACCTAATTCACTACTTGCAGGGCAACTGTTTTGATCAAAGCTGCTAGTGATAATGTTGGTACTACGAAAATCCTGCAATATATGTGCTGCTGATGAAGTATCCGTACAAACTCTAAATCTTTGTTGCTTGAGGCAGTTTTTCAGGAACTTCAAGTAATCTCTATAAAGTAGTCTCCTGGCTTCAGTGACTCATACAATATCATCATCTGGAATTAATTAGTGTGCTTAGCTTGAATGAGTTTAATTTGCTCAATTTAAAGCCTAGGTAAATAATCAAGTCTTTTAAAGCATTCAAACTCTATGCAGCCCGCATGCTTTCGACTGGTAATTTTTTTGCTCTGCTTATTAATGTATTTATGTTTTACAAATTAAATACTGTTCTCTAAAATATATGGTTTAGTATACAAAACTGCAGCTGAATTATGAATGATGCATGAAGGACAACAGATGGTTAAGCACAGGCTGAGTAAGTAAGATGTTAGTTTTGTATAAGCCAAGGGGAAACAGTGAAAGCAAGTGCTGATTCCACAGCTAGACAAACCACGGGGGGCAACAGAGTGATGCTTTTTTAATGTATCGGTAAAAAATATATTACCCAAAATAAAAGCAAAACACACAGCATTTAAGCCTACTGGTCAGCTTTACTAAAGATCGCTCACTCCACTAATATTTAAACAGTGACATCCTGAAGAATCTTTACATGAGAGCAGTGTGTCAGTCATACTTCTCCCCTGAAACCAGCCAAGTGTTAAATAAGTATCAATATGCTGCAGCAGGACAAAGAGCTTTCCAGAAGGCATTGTATCCCTTTGTTGATTGTTTTTCCTGCATATCTCAGACCACTAATGTTACAAATAGAAGGCATCTAAAACAACTCATATTGGTCTTGATTTCTGTTCGTAGAGCCACGCACTTGATGCAACAGGACATCAAAAGATCAGGTATTCAGAGTCTGCCAGTGTAAAAACCACAGTCCAGGTTAGGAAAATGGCGAGCTGGCATGCCCTTTCTGCAGATGCAGTGACAGTCTCTGTATTAAGACAACTATGTGGGTAAGTGTTTGGGGGCATTGTTCTTTGCTCCCACATAATGCAATTTATGTGTGTTAATGTACTCTGGGTTGTAGGCATGTCATTAGTGCGTTGAAGCAGAACAGTTGTTCTGATAGGGAAGATTATGAAGCATTCACCCACAAACAGATACACGTACTACAGCCTATCTTAACATGCCAGAAAGGGTTTCACTATTCATGTAAGTACAAACATTTTACTCATTCTGTTTTTCTTGGAGCTTGTGGCTGGGTTCTTAACAAATTCTGGTAATCACTGAGCTGTCTTGGATTACTTTTTCTCATCTCTGATACTGCTGTCAAATGATGTTTTGTAGTCCTTTTTTCTTCTTTGCAGGGCGGCTGATCACTTCAGAAGTCCTGCTGCTAGGAAATTGCTGCTTTAACTGCCTAGACAAGTATCACTGTTCCACCATACCTACCATATGTATTGTTAATAAAAGTACCATCCTGTTTCCTCAGCCAGAAGTGTTTTCTTCCCACTCATCAGCATCCTGCTGTTAAGGGGCGGCATTAAGGTGATTATACTATGCCCTTTTCCTCATAGGTGATGACAGCTTTTTTATGCATGACCCATTTTCTAGCACCTAATTCTGTATGATTCGACCATCTTTTGCTGATCTAGTATATGGCTGCCTTTTCCTGCTGTCACCTTGAATGACTGATTACAGTAAAGGTCAATTGCGATACTCATAACAGGTCAAAGCTGTGGACAGCATGCAATTTAACAGATCTTCAACGCATCTCCTCTTCTGGCTGCTTGCTGTCTGAGCTTATCACTGTCTGGCACATTAAAGTAGCTGAAATGGAGGGCTACATGCAACACAACCACATGAACATTTTCATCAGTTTTAAAATCTGGCAGTTATCTTGACCTGGCTAATCTTCAGTATCTCTAGAACCATTACTAAATTCAGACAAAATATACTTTCCAAAACCTTGAAAAAAGATTTAATTGTCAAAAACATCTTCAAACAGTGGGCTTTACAGAGACTGAAGTTGTGAATGCTAAATAACTAACCACAACAACTTTGCTAAAGGAGCAGCAGTCCAGAATTTGAGCTAGTGCATTAAACAAATTTATTTAACAAAAAGTTATGCGCTTTCATCCCCTAACATTGGGATTTCATCAGAATTAAAAAAAAAAAATCATCTCATTGCCAACAATTTATATTGTACCAACCAATCAAATCATTATGAAAAGACCAGTCAAACTCTAAACATTTACATAATTCATTAAGTAATTAAATCAAACTTCACCATTAATATACAGATGTACTTACAACAATATTAACACCATAATAAAATAACATATACTAAGTAAAAGTACATTACGTCTAAGTTAAAACCATTTCAAATAGGCAAACCACAAACAAAACTTTAAAACTTGCATTTTTTGAAAACATACGTTGTAAAAATATGGATAAAATAATAATGAAATGATTGTAACTTCGCTGCCCTCATCTTCCACAAACTAAAGGAGCAGCATCACTTATACCTGGCTTCTCACTTGCATCTAATTTCACCTGCTACAATAACTACCTGTATTCCAATGTATGTTCCCAAGGTCTGTCTCCTGGATTTTTTGTTACTTGTTCTAATACAACAAATATTTTTTTGTTTCCTTCACAACTAATATGATGCCTATATAAGGCTTTTGTCTCCGACTTGTTAACATCGTAATAATTTTCATAAAGCCGTCTGTTAAGAGAATGCTCAACTTTTCCCATAAAAAAGAGAGTAACAAAAATCACAAAGTGCTAGGTAAACTAAACCTTAAATCTCTGTTGAAATCGGAAAATATATTTTATGTCTGTAACTTAATCTCCCTTTCACGGATAAAATTACATTGCTTACATGCTCCATATTTCCTAGTAACTTTCCTTCCCCATAATATCCGTCAAATTGACTCTCCACCTTTTTTGACCTGTTCTTTTAAATTATAATGGGTTTTACCTCAGGATCAATCCCCAACACACTCCAGTTGTCCTTAATAAAAGTTTTAATATTACCACGTGTCTCTTTTGTTCTACAAAAAAAATACTCCTTCAAACCATTTAATAGATGTACAAAATAATTTTTCCTTTTTCTCAAAATTTTATTTTGTTTTATAAAACTAGTAGCATACTCCATATCTACCTGGCACACTATTCTCATCTACAAAACCTAAGCCATTAACTAATTCAGTTTTATGCCTTTTTCTAATTCTCTTTTTAAGTTTTGCATTCATTACTGAAACTTCCCAGCACACCAGTCCCTCCGTTGCTGCAATTATATGCTACATTATTTCACTCTTTCTATACTTCTCACCAGTCTTATCTTACAAACTTTCAACCATATTTTCTTCCCTCTTAAATTTCTCTAGTAAGAGTCTAACATACTGCTCCTTACCGTTCAAAACATTTCTTTCTCTTAATAAACTTTTCATTCATTCTTTATTTCTTTGATGCATTTATGTCTCTTTCAGTCCTATTCTAATATTCTTTGAGCAAATTTCCATACTTTTTCTTTATTTCATCTCTTTTTTCAATCCAGTCCTAGTAAAAATATTCGTACTTTCACCCCCTTCCCATATTCTTTTGACATACATTTTCCATTTAGCAGTAAGAGTCAAATCAACAGTCAATCTTTTAAGTCCATTATCCATCTTATCTCCTTATTAGAAACAAACATGCCTCAGATTGCACAATGACTTTGAAATGGGAAATTGGACTAGGCTCCTCAATGGCTCCCTTGACTTCACGCCTAGTAACTACTCATTTTTTAATTCAGGGCTTAACAGAATGTGATCTTTTACATTAGTATTACTCCTGGCCTTCTTAGTGCTTCATTTTTGGTAATACAACTTCTTCCAATAACAATGGAAATGGAAATAGAAGAAAATCCAAAAACAAACTACTTTTGAGTATCCAGCTACAAGGGAACATTTTTTCCCATGATATCACTCTGTGCAACCTGACTTCCACTGCTGCCAGCATGTTTTTTAGTATTTCATCATTTAAGCCACCAGTAACAAGTACAATATCTGTAATTTCAGATACTTCAGGTGTACAGACAGTATTCACAGACTGCCACATGCTCAATCCTCTTTCGTTCTTTAGTATCTGCATTCTTAGTTGCATTCTGTTCCTTAATCCCTAGCAGGAAACATTTTCCATCAACTTCACAAAAACACTGTGTTGGCCAAATTTCCCCAAGTCAGTATGAATACAATCACAGGTCTCCCCCTGAAGATTGGGGTTTTATTACGTGATCGAATGTTTAGGTGAATGAATACCTAAATGTCAATCTGGTAATTGCGAAAGCAAAAAAAGTGAATGGATGATTTAATGCAGTGAAAGAATTCCCTTGGCTGTTATGCAGATTTTGCCCCTTTCCCCATTTTAGAGTGATTTCAGAGTTGGTATATTTAGTTGGGGGAGTGTGGGGGGGCAAAGCCCCCCACTTAATTTTGGTTTGATTTTTTTTTTGCGGCCGAGGGGAATTAATTTCCTATGTTAAATCAGCCATTCGCTGTTTTAATTTTTCGATATTACCAGTTTGACGTTTAGGTATTCGCTAACCTAAATGTTCGATCTGGTAATATAGACGTGAAGATTGGTTACACCTAGTGGAAATAACCAGGTCAGCAGCAAGTAAATAAATAAAGCAGCAGCATATTCAATGAATGGACTACTCAAGTAAATAAAAAGGAATACTAGCTGTGATGGGGTACATCCCTATAATGCATTCAGCCAATGCAAACATTTGTTCAATATGAATATTTAACCTAAGGCAGCCAGTGCAGTTTTTCTTAAGGTTAAAATAAAATGTTTTCTGAAGGCAAGCAAGCTGTTTTTCACATCTGGGAGGGGAATAAAAAAAGAACAGACAGTAGTTAGTGTAAGTAGGAGCACAGTCTGCAAACATGCACCTTACAATGGATAACATTAATTTAGGTTAGTTAATGTCTTAGGTTCATAGGTTCAAACTATACCCATTATTTTGCTGTGCCTCTGTTGAGCAGTGACATCTCCCATCCATTGGTCAAGATTCTCTTGAACAAGGCCAGCGTCTAGATGAGAATCCTTCATGATAAGGTGGGCAAATGTAGAGGTCTTCTAAACTACTTTAGCTACATGGGTGTCGAATGACAGACTACTATCAACCTGTGATAACTTCTTCTGTACTCAGTGGATTGCCACCTATTTGGTAGCTGGCATTTAACTTTAGGGCATGGCTCTGGCACCAGTTATCCATTTCTGTGAGACCCTTCTGAAGGATATCTGTTCTTGTGATGTATGGGTTAACATTTAGTTTTTCAATGATGCCAGCCAAACTGGGAGTTAAACGCACACAGCAGGGGACACCATCAGGTCCCATGGATGCTGTGTTTTGTCCTGCAGGTGCTGGTAGAAGGCATTTGTAAGTGATTCAATTTCAGGTGGGGGTGGGATGAGGACCTCCAGCGAGTCTGTGGGTGCAGCTGTCAAATTGGAACAATCTTTCCTATCAGGAGGGTTAAAATTCATTATATGAAGATGAACATAGTTCTGTGTGTCTGTTTTAAGTTATTATGTTATGGGGGTGTTTTTCTTTTATTAATCTTTTTTCGAGGATTTTTATTAAAACAAAAAAGTCTTATAAAATGTGAAACAGGTTCAAATGGAGATAAGAAATAACTGTATAAAAGATCAAATTGCCACGCATTAGTGGATTCATGTAACATGAAAGCTGGAAAATGCATCATATACAACAGGTAGGAATAACAACTTTTTATCATAATGACATACTAAGCATATTATTTTGGAATGTGAATAGGCTCACAGGTTCAGACAAAAAGGCAAAATTATTAAATTATATTAAAAAATGCAGAGTGCAAATAGCAATGCTACAGGACATTTGGAAAGAAGTAAGCATGTGAATTTGATATGGAAAGGATTTCAGAATTGATATTTTCAGCAGAATATCAGGCACAAAGGAAAAGGAGAGTATTTATACTAATTGCTAGAGGTCCAATAGTTTATAGAAAAGGGGAAAATATAGAAATGGTAGATTTGTGGTAGCAAGTGTCTACTGGCAAGGGAGGAGGAGGATTATGCTGGCATATATTTCTATTCCACTTAAAACTGCTGTTACAGTGTGTAAGAAATGTTTGGGAAGTATAATCAGCCTTCAGCAGGGAATATTACTTAAAGGTGGGGAGTGTAGCTTGATTTTTTAACAGTGAGGATGTATCAGGGGAAACTACAAGGGAACTATAACAAAAGAGGGTAGTTTTCTAAAGATATTTATGAAAATATTTTGTATGGAGGATGTGAATTTAGTAGGAACTCAGATAATTTACATATTATTCCCCAAGGTACAATAACTGGACTAGACTGGACAGAAATTATATTTCACAGGAACATCAGCATTTAAATGAAAACTTTGACAAACATCCAATAACTATTTCAGATCATGCATCAATAAAAAAGTAAGATAAAAATGCAGGATGATGAAGTAAAAATGAAACAATGGTGCCTCCCCACCTACCTAGTAAAAAGAGAGGAATTAAAGGATTGGGTTGTGGAAAATGAAGAGACATTAGGGAAGATAGAAATTTCTTCAGAAGCTATAGCTAGTAAGTAGGATAAAATCAAAATGGAGTTTAAAATAGAATAAAAATAGAAGATAAAGAGATTTTTAAGTAGTAACAAGAATTATTTAGAGGGGCTGACAAATGTTAAAGTATTGCAAAATAAGGGGAATCACACACAATAACAGGCACAGCTGCAGAATGTATAAGACAAAATAAGGGAGTATCTGGATAATATGCATGAGTTTAGAAAGCTTGCTGTTAGGCAACTGTTTCTGATTACTCCAACGCACAAAAACTTTTAGCACAATGACAATTTCAATTTTAAACCAAGATTATAAAGTGTTTATGTCTATGGTAACTAAAAGGATGGCAAAGGTGTTGCCAAAATTGATAGATTTGAATTAATGTGATTTTGTAGAGGGGAGGGAAACATTTGACAACATTAATATAACAATGATGAACCAGAGGGAAGATGAATGGAAGAATATAATGCTGTTTTTGGTGGTTCTTGATGCAAAGAAAGCATCTGGCTCATAGTTGGATCTTGGGAATCATCTGGCAGTCTGCCACGAGGTGAGCTATCACCTGTCCAAGCCCTTGCCTCTTGGAGCTCCCTTGATGCTCTTAACTGAATGTGCCAGGGGTCTGAAGCATTGACTTTGAAAAAATTAGTGTGTTCAAATTAGGCCGATCACCTGTGTACTTCAACTAGAAATAATGGAATAAGACTCAGAACTAGGGCCATGATTAAGAGGAATGGGCGGGGGCATTCATATTGTGCCACTACAGGTGAAATTCTTGGACTGGCGCAAGACGAATGAAAGCAAAAACATTTTCCAAGAATGTTTTCATTAATCAAGAAAGAAAATTGGAGTTTGAAGATGATCAGAGATGGTCATAGTTCTGACCATAAATGATGCTGACTAGCAATCTGGCAGTGTTATTCCCATGACACATCGGGAGCTTCCAGGAAACCAAAGTCTTTGGGTTCCGGGGAAGTATGGCTGCAAAGCTGAAACATAAAGGAATGGACAGAAGGGCACCAGCAGGAATGGAGCTTTGTGGCTTAATTTGACTCAACACGGGAAACCTCACACGGCCAGGATATGGAAAGGATTGACAGATTGATAGTTCTTTCTCGATTCTGTGGGTGGTAGTGCATGGCCATTCTTAGTTGGTGGAGCAATTTGTGCAGTCAATTCCAATAACAAATGAGACTCCGCCATCCTATCTAGTTATGCGGCCCCAAGTGGTCATCTCCAACTTCTTAGAGGAAAGTACAGTTGTGTACACTTACCATAAATGTAGATGTTCGAGTGTATTCACTGTTGCAGTCATTACATTTGGGTAATCTGCTGGCAGGTTGCCCTCAGTTGGCCTGAATAACAACGTCTTGGGTCCTGCGTTGGTTGCTGTCCCTTCTTCCATGACATCAGGTCGTCAGGAGTATAAAGCATGCAGTAGATGCCATTACATCAGTTTTTCTTGCCCCAGATGTCAGGTGCTCCCCCAAATGGGGAGCAAAATATATAATTCAAAACATAAAAAAATATACCTCCAAACAAAAGCAAATACACTAAAAAGGCTTTTAAGCATAGTAAAAGAAAGTAGAGGTATAGTAAGAGAAACAAACAGGGGGCTGGAGGGTAACCAGGACTGTAACAGTGAATACACTCGAACATCTACATTTATGGTAAGTGTACACAACTGTACTATGTTCTTCGTGTTTCAATGTTGCAGTCATTACATTTGGGTAGATTCCCAAAGCTATGGTTGGGAGGATGGATGTATACAGCATTTGGACCAGCTATAAGGCCCTGCAGGACAGTAGTGGCAAAGCCAGCTCTGGATTTAGAAAAGAAAGGTAAATGGTAATGTTTGGTGAATGTATGGACTGAGCTCCAGGTAGCAGCTTCTAGAATGTCTCTGGTAGGAACACCTCTGAGAAAGGCTGCAGAAGTAGATGCAGCCTGGTGGAATGAGATCTGATCCCCTGGGGGATAGTTTTACCATGGTGCATACAGCAGAAATAAATACAATGGCTTATCCATTTGGAAACAGTCTGCTGTGAAATAGCCTTTCCCTCTGCCCCTGCAGCAAATTCCACAAGTAGTTGTTCAGATTTTGTCCTGTTTAATTAAAATCTAAGTTGTCTGTGTACATCCAATGAATGCAGAATCCGCTCCCCCTTGTTCTGTGGATTGGGAAAGAAAGTTGGCAAATGAATGGTCTGATTAAGAGCCACACTGGATACCACCTTAGGCATGAAGGATAGATTGGTCCTGAGAGACACCATCAGCATGAAAAATAATGAAAGGCTCCACTGCCATAAGAGCCTGTAATTTAGAAATCCTTCAAGCTGAAGTGACTGCTAAAAGGAAAGCTGTTTGCAGGACAGAAATTTTAATTCTGCAGTAGCAGCTGGCTCAAAAGGAGGGAGAGTGAGTTTTTCCAATACAAAATTAAGGTCCCACGCAGAGGTCAGAGCTCTCCTGGGTGGTCTTAAGTTTTTGTCCCCTCTGAGATACTGCTTTAGCAGAGGATGAGAGAAGAGGGGAGGTTCTGTGCTGTAATGAGCTGAAATGGCTGAGGCATGGATTTTTAGGGACGAAAAGGACAGGCCCTTGTGAAGCATCTCAGTTAAGTATTGTAAAATCTCAGGAATATTGGGCACTGCTGTGCTTATTCCTTGTGATATATTCCAGGCACAGAATCTTTTCCATTTGTCAGCATAAGATTTTCTAGTACTAGGCCTTCTCGCCTCCAAAATAACATCCATCACAGGTTTGCTGAGGGATGCTAAGGGTGAACTTAGGTGATTAGCCATGCTGCAAGAGTCAAAGTTTGGAGCTGAGTGTGCAGAATTTGGTTGTTCTGCTGAGACAGTAAGTAAGGTGTCTGAGGCAGGTGCCACGGTGGAAGGTGTGACACATTGCACAGGTAGTGGGTACCAGTGTTGGTGAGGCCAGTCTGGAGCAATAAGAATAATTTTTGGTTTGTCCTGTTTGACTTTTAGTAGAACTTTGGAGAGCAGAGGAAGCGGGGGGAAAAACATAGACTGATAGGTTTTTCCAGCTGAATGATAGAGCAGCCACTTTCCAGGCCTTTTTGTGATGAGTTCTTGTGCAGAATTTGTCCAACTGATAGTTCTGGGGTTAGGCAAAAAGATCTATGTCTGGACTCCCCTATTTGTATGTCAACATGTTGAAAATATGTGGTTCCAGTTTCCATTCGTGTGGGTCCATGAGATTTCTGCTTAGTTCGTCTGCCAGAGTATTCAGCTTTCCTGGCATGAATTGAGCTTGTAGTTGTATTTGGTACGTCAAGGCCGTGTTCTTCAATGCCATGGCTAGTCTGCAAAGGGGGTAGAAGTGTGCACCTCCCTGCTTGTTTATGTTCCGCATAACTGTGGTGTTGTCTGTCTATCAATAATTGTCCTGGATGAAGGTAGTCCTTGAAGGATGTCAGTGCATTCTGTACAGCTAACATTTCTTTCTGATTTCTGATTGATATGAAGGTGCATTTGATTGGGCTCCATTTTCCCTGAATGCACTTCCCTGCCAGTTGAGCCCCCCCAAGCATAGTCTGATATGTCTGTAGTTAGGGTTTGGGCGGTAGGGGGTGGAGTGAATGGCAGTCCCTTGTTTTGGTGGCAGGCCTCTGCCCACCATAGGAACTCTAGTTGCAGGCAAGGTATGATAGGAATCATTGTTTCAAGGGTGTGACAATGTTGACTCCATAAACATTTTAAGTACCACTGAAGTTTCCTCATATGCAGTCTTGCATATGGAATTAGAAGAATGCAGGAGGCCATGAACCCCAAGGCCTGCAGAATTTGTCTTGCAGATATCAGGGTTTTTGTGGCCACCTGTTTGAAGTAAGTTACCAAATGAATTTGCTTTTCTGGCATAAGGTAAGCCATCTGGGCAGCTGTATTCAAGCTTGCACTCAGGAAAGTAATTTTTTGAGAGGGTACCAAATGTGATTTCTTTTTGTTTATGGTGTACCCTAGACAAGTTAGAACCCTTTTTACAAACGCCAGATGTTTTAGAAGAATGTTCTTGTTTTCTGCCTGAATTACACAATCGTCCAGGTATGGATATATTTGAATATTTCTTTGCCTGCAAAATGCAATTACTGGAGCCAGGCACTTTGTGAAGACCCTGGGTGCAGTAGATAAGCCAAAGGGCAGTGCAGAGAACTGGTAATGCAAGTAGCTTGCTTTGAAGCGGAGGTATCTTCTGCAGGATTCCCTGATTGGGATATGCAGGTAAGCCTCTTTTAAGTCTAGAGTTACCAACCAGGCATCTTTGCCTAGCATAGGAAGTAAAGTACAGTTTTGTACCTACCATAAATGTAGATGTTCGAGGATCCACATTGCTGCAGTCCTAACTATTGGGTAGTCCGCTGTCCAGTCGGCCCGAATACCAAAGTATATGGCTGACGTCGGTCAGGGCGCATTAGACTGACGTCAGTACGTCAGGGTACTAATGCGCATGACCGACGTCATATCCTCAGTCTTTTCTTGCCCCAGATGTCAGAAGACCCTGAAAAGATAAGGCCAAAACCAAAAACTCCAAACATACCTGCACCAAAAATATGTACAATATATACAAAATTACCAGAATATAACCTCACCTACACAACCACCCCTAAACACAGAGGGGAAGGAGGGAGGGTAAATTGGACTGCAGCAATGTGGATCCTGAAACATCTACATTTATGGTAGGTACAAAACTGTACTATGTTCTTCATTCCACATTGCTGCAGTCCTAACTATTGGGTAGAATCCCAAAGCAGAGGTAAGGGAGGCTAGCAAATCATAAGGAAGCAGGAACTGACAACATGCCTTGCAAAATAGCTGTGGCAAAACCAGCCCTAGACTTAGAGTAGAGAGGAAGGTGATAATGCTTAGAGAAAGTATGCACTGAACTCCAAGTAGCTGCCTCCAAAATATCCTTAGTTGCCACCCCCCTTAGAAATGCTGTTGAAGTGGCAGTAGCCCTAGTGGAATGAGGCCTAATCCCAGCTGGAATCTCCTTGCTATGATGGGAATAACAAAATGCAATGCAAAACCCAATCCACCTAGAAATAGTTTGTTTTGACACAGGCTTGCCCTGTAACCCAAAGCAAAAGAAACAAACAACTGCTGAGACTGCCTAAAATCCTTAGTCCTGCTCAAATAATAACGCAATTGCCTGTGTACATCTAAAGTGTGCAAAATCTTTTCCCCTTTATTTTGGGGATCTGCATAAAAAGTAGGCAAATGAATAGTTTGGTTTAAAGCCACACTAGAAACCACCTTAGGCATAAAGGAAGGATTAGTACGTAAAGATACCCTATCCTTATGAAAAATCAAAAATGGCTCTACCGCCATAAGTGCCTGCAACTCAGAAACCCTTCTTGCAGAAGTAATGGCCAACAAAAAAGCAGTCTTCCATGACAAGTATTTCAATTCAGCAGTAGCCGCTGCTCAAAAGGTTGTAGAGTAAGTTTCTCCAACACAAAATTGAGATCCCAAGCAGGAGTAGGAGCTCACGGGGGTCTTATATTCTTTGCCCCTCTAAGAAATTGCTTGAACAAAGGATGCGAAAACAATGGTGGGTCACAATCATAGTGAGCTGAAATTGCTGCAGCATGAATCTTAATGGAAGAGAAAGACAAACCTTTGTCCAATAACTCAGTAAGATATTGAAGAGCCACACTCAAATTAGGCTCAGAAATCTCCAAATTGTTTGCTGCACTCCAAAATAAAAATCTCTTCCATTTTTCTGCACACTTTCCTTGTACTAGGTCTTCTGGCTTCCATAATCACATTTAAAACTTGTTGAGGAAGTTGAGACCTGCTGTCTTTCAAAACAGAATATGCCAGGCTGTTAGATGAAGAGAGTGAAGCTTGACATTGAGCAGGTGACCGTCCCTCTGAGACAACAGGTATGGAATCAAGGGTAAAGGCCATGGAGGCTTCCTTACCAGACTCCTCAGTAATGGGTACCAGTGCTGCCGAGGCCAATCTGGAGCTATTAAAATCATCCTTGGCTTGTCTTGTCTGACCTTTAGAAGCACCTTTGGGAGAAGAGGCAGAGGTGGAAAAGCATACACATGAAGATTTTTCCAACTGAAAGAAAGAGCATCCACTTTCCAAGCTGTGTGATGAAACCTCTTTGTGCAAAACTTTGGCAGCTGGTGGTTTAGTGGAGAAGCGAACAGATCTATGTCTGGAGTTCCCCATGACACTGTCAATTTTGAAATACATGAAGATCCAGTTTCCACTCGTGGGGATCCATGATTTGTCTGCTTAACACATCTGCTAAGGAGTTCTGTGCTCCGGCAGAAACCTTGCCTGAAGAGTTAGTTGCAAGCTGAGCGCAGTCTCCCATAAAATCATTGCTTGCCTGCACAATGGGTAAGAATGTGTTCCCCTTGTTTGTTGATGTACCACATGACAGTCGTGTTGTCTGTTAGAATCAACACCTGCCCTGGAAGAAGTAACTCCTTGAAAGCCATTAATGCAAACTGGACTGCTAACATCTCTTTCATGTTGATATGTAGATGCTGTAGTCTGGCAGGCCACTTGTCTTGTATCCACTTTCCATTTAGATGAGCTCCCCAAGCAATGTCTGAGGCATCTGTCGTTAGAATCTGACTCGCCTCTGGCCGGGTCACAGAGAGTCCCTTGTTTAGGTGACATTCCTGAGCCCACCACAAAAATTCCTTTTGAATGCAAGGTATTATTTGAATGACAGTGTCCAAATCCTGGCAGTGCTGTGTCCATACATTTTTGAGATACCATTGCAGCTTCCTCATATGCAGTTTGGCATTGGGAAGCACCAGAATACAAGATGCCATGAACCCTAAGGCTTGAAGGACTGTCCTTGCAGTCAGCCTGGACTGAAGAGATAGTTGATGGAAGTAACTGGAAAGATTCTTTTGTTTGTCCGGGGTTAAAAAGCCATCTGGGCTGCTGTATTCAGTCTCACACCCAGAAAGCACATGTCTTGAGAGGGTACTAGACTGGACTTTATTTCGTTCACAGAATACCCTAGGCATCTTAGCACTGCTATGACATAATCCAAATGCTGTAGAAGGTCTTCCTTTTCTTGAGCTAGAAGCAGGCAGTCGTCCAAGTAAGGATAGATTTGAATTCCTTTTAGCCTGAAGTAAGCTATCACTGGAGCCAGAACCTTTGTGAATACTCTGGGCGCAGTGGATAAGCCAAAGGGCAATGCAGAGAACTGATAATGAGAATTTCCAGCTCGAAAACGCAGATACTTCCTGCAACTTAGTCTTATAGGCACATGAAGGTAAGCTTCCTTGAGATCTAAAGTTACCATCCAGTGATCTTTGCCCAGCAGAGGTAAAAGCTGTTGTAACGTCAACATTTTGAACTTGGGAATGTCCAGATAAGTGTTGAGGATAGATAAATCCAAAATTGGTCTCCACGTGTTCCTCTTTTTCGGTACTAGGAACAGGTGAGAATAAAATCCTAGGCCCCTTTCTGGCACAGGAACTGGCTGAATGGCCCCTATTTGGAGCAACAGAGATATTTGCTTGTGAGCCTCTTTTCTTTGTAGAGGAGGAATGTCTGGCATGCCTTTGAAAGGAGGCAAGGTATGGAAATAAAACCTGTAACCGTGGTGAATGATATCCAGAACCCATCTGTCTTGGGTAATTAAATCCCAATTTTCTTTGAAAAGAGACAGCCTTCCTCCCAAAGGTGCTGCCAGGCGAGAATGTACTGGCAGCTGAAAAGGCAGGTCATTGGGTCTGCTTACGAAAGGACTGACCCCTGCCCTCACCAGAAGTCTGAGCAGGGGAACTCCCTGTCCTAGGCCTAAAAGAACCTTGAGCTCTGCCCCTACCACGTCTAGACCTACCCCTAGACTGGGAATCATAAGCAGGATAAGTCCATCCCTTAGTAGGCCAATTTCTACTAAACTTCGGAGGCTGCACCTGCAAAAATCCTTAACAGTTTGCATAGACTTAGCCTTGTCCTCCATTTTCTTTAAAACTGCTTCCACAGGCGAACCAAACAACACATCAGACTGCAAAGGAGCATCCAAAATCCTTGTTTTAACATGCTCATCTAAATTCTGATCTCTCAACCAGGCATGCCTACGAAGAACAGAACCAGTGGCAGCCACCCTCGAGAAGGCCTGCACAGCATCAAAACCACACTGCAAGGAATGTTTACCTACCTGTTCAGACACATGAACTAAATCCTGCAACTCTTTACACTCAGTTCCTTCTGCCAGAGCATCCACCTTAGATTTCAATTGTGAAAGGAGGTAATTCTGATATTTTAACATGTGAAACTGACAATTCAACGCCCTCATGGCTAAAGTGGAAGAAGTATACACTTTCTTTCCCCATCTATCCAAAGCCCTTGCCTCTTTATCAGGAGGAACAGGATTTTTAACAACAGAGGCCTTCACTCCTTTAGGCCCCTGAGAGACAGTTTCCGGGTCTGCCCTAGGACTCTTAAAAAGATACTTATGAGCTTCAGGCACCCTATAGTACCTATCCGGTTTAGCTGGGGCAGGAGGCAAAGAATCAGGATTCAGGGAAGCCTCTGCAAAAACATCTTCCACCACATTCAGAACAGGAGGTATAGCTAAAGGCCTATGCTGGGGTAAAAACAAGAATTCCCTAAGCCTCTTCCTGGAATCAGAGAAATCTTGACCTTCCCATTTAAAATGCTCCCTCATGGAATGCAGAGTCTCTGAAAATGAAAAATCCTCAGGAGGAGAAGCTGAAGGAGTAGAATCATCCACATCAGAATCAGAATAAGGAGGATACTCCTGCAAGTCTTCAGTCAAGACTCAGAAGCCTCCGAACATTGCTCAAAACTCTCAAACTCAGGTTCCACCCTAGGCCTCTTATCAGGAGGGGGCATAGAACCTCTAACCATAGTAATCAAATCCTCTGCCATTTTAAGCATATGTTTCTTAGGTAAAGACCCTGAAGCACTAGGAGAAACCCCCACTGAAGCTAAACTTGGCCTGCCTCTCAAAGAAGCCTTGGAAACAGAAGGGGAGGCTCTAACCACCTTAGGAAGAGAGGGAAGAACAGCCACCTGAGAAGCCCCCTCAGCCTGGCCTACTTCCTGAGAGGATACATCCTGTAACAGTAAAGTCTCTCCCTGAGACTCCAAAGAAACACCTGGCAGAACCTCCGGCTCTACTGAGCCTTCTAAAGAACCGACGTCAGGGCCTGTCGGTTCTTCCACTCTAGGCTTTGCTGCTTTGTCCTTGCGCTTTTTGGCCGAAGCGGGCGTCGGAGCATCCGACGGCATTTTATAATTACAACGCTTCCCAAAAACTAACCTGGCACAGTCTAACCTTCTCTTAATAGTGCGTTTGTTAAATCTAGCACAAGAGCGGCATCCAACAACGTCGTGCTCAGGCCCTAAGCAAGGTATACACAAAGTATGGTAATCCCTATGAGGTATCTGTTTCCCACAAGAAATACAGTTATTCACTTTTTCTGACATCCGGTTAAATACTGAGGCAAGAAAACCAAAATATTCCCAACGGGTACTTAGCCAACTTTGATTCGGTCTGAAACTCTGACTTCAGAAACTTTCAGAACGCCAACCTGCACTCGCAAAATTGCTTCTGCATCGGACCATGCGGCAAAAAAGACTGAGGATATGACGTCGGTCATGCGCATTAGTACCCTGACGTACTGACGTCAGTCTAATGCGCCCTGACCGACGTCAGCCATATACTTTGGTATTCGGGCCGACTGGACAGCGGACTACCCAATAGTTAGGACTGCAGCAATGTGGAATGAAGAACATCTGCTGAAGAGTCAGCATCTTGAATTTTGTAATGTCCAGAAATGTGTTTAGAGTAGATAAGTCCAGAATTGGACGCCATGATTTGTCTTTTCTGGGTACCAGGAAAAAGTCTTGAATAGAAACCTAGTCCCTTTTCCTCTTCTAGTACTGATTGAATAGCCCCCATGTCCATGACGGACAGTACTTGGTTCTGGGCCTGGTTCTGGGCCTCTGCCCACTGATTTGGGGGCAGGTCTGGCCATCCGTTTGGGATTGGCAACGTGTGGAAATGAAATCTGTATCCCTGGGATACTATATTTAAAACCCATTTGTCCTGGGTCATAAGTAGCCAGTTTCTTGCATGAAGTGCTAGTTTTCCCCCCAATGGGACGGCTAAAAGGTAAGTGCTTGGTAAGTGTAGAGGGAAGTCATTGAGACTGTTTACCATAGGGAGGTGCCTTGTTGTTTCCAGATTTGGAGGTGGAGGCACCCCATTGTTTTGTTCTAAAAGTCCCTTGTGACTGAAACTTGGAGTCTTTGGAATGTCTGGGTTTGACTTGAGTGGCTCTCGAAGGAACTGGAAAGGACCAGTTCTTAGTAGGCCAGTGCCTACTAAATCTTGGAGGTTGCACTTGTAAGAAATCGTTCACAGTTTGCACAGATTTAGCTTTATCTTCCATCTTTTTTAAAACGTCTTCTACCTTATTACCAAAGAGACGGTCTTGATGTAAAGGAGCATCCAACAATTTTGCTTTAACATGATCAGGCAGAGCCAATCATGCCTTCTTAGCACAGACCTGGTTACAGCCGCCCTGCAAGAGGCCTCCAAAGAATCAAAACCACATTTCAAAGTATGTTTTCCAACTTGTTCAGCTGAATGCAATAAATCCTGTAAGTCTTTATTTTCCACACAGTCAGAAATTAACATCATTTTCTGTTTAAGCAGTCCCATGCTATGCTGTTGATATTTAAGCATATGAAATTGACAGTTTAAAGCCCTGATTGCCAAGGTTGCAGAAGTGTAAACCTTCTTACCCCATCTATCCAGCGCCCTGGAATCTCTATCAGAAGGAGTAGGATTTTTAGCAGTAGAGGCCTTAATTCCCTTGGGACCCTGAGGAATGGTTTCAGGATCTGCAATAGGATTTTTGAAAAGGAATTTGTGGGAGTCAGGAACCCTCTAATATCTGTCTGGCTTACAAGGAGCCGGAGACAAAGAATCAGGAGCCATACTAGATTCTGAAAAAACATCAACAACAATGTCTAGAACAGGAGGTAAAGCCAAAGGCCTATGCTGAGGAAGAAGAAGAAAATCCCTAAGTCTCTTTTTAGATTTAGAGAAATCCTGACTTTCCCAGTGGAAATGTTCCCTTAAGGTATGTAATGTTTTCCCAAAAGAAAAATCCTCAGGAGGAGAAGCAGAAGGAATGGATGCTTCTGCATCAGAGTCCTCATAAGTAGGTATAGACAAATCCTGTTCATTAGAAGAGTCAGAAGAAAACGAATCCTGTTCAGAAGATTCATAATCAATGTCTTGCCTAGGCCTCTTAGGAGGGGGTTGGCTACCCCTGATCAGAGTAATTAAATCTTCAGCCATTTTGATCATTTGTTTTTTAGGCGTAGGGGCCTGCACATGTGGCCCAGGCGTCAGTTTTTTAGAAATAGATTTAGATTTTGGCCTTAGTTTTGAAGAAGGCATCGGTCTAATATACAAATCTGTAGGCCTGAAAACATCCTCAGAAGTCGGTGCCTGTGCAGCGGCTCCAGACCCATCTAAGGTAGAGACATCCACGGGTTCCATAATTGAAGCATCTCGCGGCATACCAGACTCCAAATGGGTCTCAGTAGAGGCCTGCAAATCAGAAATAGCGGGTATCAGAGGTTGCGAAAGCACCTCACTTGAGTACCGGCGAACTGGCGGATGGCTTAGGAGAAGCGTCATTGTCAGTTTTGGACCTCGACAGCCTGTCTCTGTCTTTTTATTTGCATTTTTTAGGTATTCCCGTAGTTGGATAGCTAACCGATGACATTTCTGGATAATTAAATCCTGAGCCAAAGTATTTAGAAGCAAAAATATACTGACTTTTAATAGTGCGTTGATTAAATTTAGAACAAAACTGACAGCAAGGTACATTGTGGTCAGAGCCTAGGCAAGGAATACAGTACAAATGAAAATCTTTATGAGGCATTTGCTTCCCACAAGTAATGCAATTATAAACTTTTACTGACATCGGTAAGGAGCAAGAAAAAGTTTCCCCAACTGGGTACTTAGCTTTTAGTTGAAGACTTTGGTTCTGAAACTCGAAAACGAAAATTTCAGGAGTCGGCTGATGGGCACTTGCAAACTGCTTCTGCTTCACGCACCGCGTCGCAAGAAAAATGATGTAATGGCATCGGCTGCATGTTTTATACCCCTGACGTCATGGAAGAAAGGAAAGCAACCGATGCAGGACCCAAGACTTGTTAATCAGGCCAACTGAGGACAACCTGCCAGCAGATTACCCAAATGTAATGGCTGCAACAGTGAAACACGAAGAACATCAGATGGATTTCAGCCACAAGAGATTGAGCAATAACAGGTCTGTGATGCCCTTAGCTATCCGGAGCTGCACGTGTGCTACACTGAATGGATCAGCGTGCATCTACCCTTGGCTGACAGGTCCAGGTAATCCACTGAACCCCATTCGTGATAGGAGCCAGAGATTACAATTATTCCGCACAAATGAGGCATTCCCAGTAAGTGTGGGTCATAAGTTCACGCTGATGCTAAGTCCCTGCCCTTCATGCACACCGACCATCACTACTACTGATTGGATGGTTTAGTGAGGTCCTTGGATTGGCCACACTGGAGTCGATCAAAGTGCTGGCAGTGCACAGAGAAGACTATCAAACTTGGCTATCTAGAGGAAGTAAAAGTCATAACAAGATTTCCGTAGGTGAACCTGCAAAAGGATCATTAATGGGGAGGGTGCTGGGACAGCTCCATCCCCAGGTACCACCTTCTCCTTGATCCACTACCCCAACCCTCTCTCTCTCTCTCTCTCTACCACTGTCTCCTACAAACTTATAAGGGGAGATCTATGCCTGGCATACAGGGCATTGTCAGACCCCACTCTGATGGACCTCCTGCATATTTACAACAAACAGCACCAAAATTATCCTAAAAATTATTCTAAAGACTTAAAACTTCACCTGTCATATAGATAAATACGACCTGCTGGCGAGATGGATATTAATCCCATAGACTACCACATCTATGGAACAGGCTCCCCATCCATGTGAAGAAGAATTCCTTACTAAACCAATTCAAGTGCAACTTGGACAATTGGATGGGAAACTGTAAATTCATCCATGGTTTGGCACCTGTGTCTTTAATGGACACAGGTTACCTATAAATGGTTCAACTCCCAAACCCCTGCTTACACTTATCAAGGGTATCAGAACTTGTCAGAGATTTGGGATGCATGGCTAGGCTTAAAAAGGCCCTTGTGATTGTTAGCCTAGTAAACACCTATGAACTTATAAAAATAGGCAAGAGGAGGCTGGGATTTAGTGGAGAAAACTAGCAAAGGAGCCTCTTACCATTCTATTACCTTTCCTCTCTAGTTACTGGGAGCAAATAACTAGAGAGGGAAGGTAATAGAATGGTAAGAGGTCAATAAGACATTTGGACTGCAGGCTAGAGACGGCCTTCCCTAACAGGGAATAATATCAGAGTACAGGTAAAAAGAAAGGTATAAGGGAATCTTGCATGAAAGACCTGCTCTGGTAGAGTTTTTAGTATAATACAGAACAGAAGCTATTGTTAAAAAGGATAATTAGTAGGGCATGCAAAATACTGCACAATAACTATAGAAATCAATCAGAAGAGGTTAGAAAATGTTGGAATGAGAGGTTGAATAAGCAATTCACAAGGAAACAGTGAGGAGACATATGGATGGCTCCCGAATGTGCAACAAAGTCTAACAGATTTAGATTTTTTTTCTTGGAAATGTTTGCATAGGTATTTTTATACCCCAAGCAGACTCCAAATAATTTTACCTCAGGTAGATGGCAAATACTGGAGGTGTGATGTGGAAAAAGATGCATCTGGGAACATATGTTTTAGGAGTGTAATGAGATTGCAGACTTTAAAAATTCCCTAAAGAAATACTGGATGAGCAAATGGATGTAACTAAGGACATTTTTTTAAGCTGGGATATAGGATCTGAATGGCCTACCCAATATAAGACTTAAGTTTAATTCTGGTGGCTGCCAAAGAAAAAACAATTACTAGAATATTGAAATCCAAATCTAAAACAACTATATATGAAATGGTGAATATTATAACTGCGATAAAAGACTGGAAGGGGGTCTTTACAAAAGGGTAAGAGAAAACTGCATAGAAAAAATGGAAACCATGGGAACACTACCTGCAGAATGATGTTTTGGAGGAAGATTGAGGTTTAAGGAATGGCAGGGATTGAGCGATTTATGTAAGGTCAGATTGATAACTGTATGAAAGAATGTATGTCATGTATAATGTTTATAAGTGTGAACATGCTACCATGGTTTCTTTATATAAATACGTTTGTCTATGTCTTAAGTGATAATTCAATAAAGGTGTTAAAAATAAACTAAACCTAAGTACAATATCTATAGCTGATTCTAACTTGAGGTAGATAAACAACAATGAATATTGTTCCTTCAGGGCCATACCTACCCCTACATTCTCTAATTACCAACTGTCATGCAAGCTCATTTATTTGTTTTTAGAGTAAGATTAAACTGGACTAATGAATTAAAGCTGACAGGTTAGCTTAAAGAACCCTTTGTTTTAAATATTACTTTTTCCCCCTGCTATTTTCAAGCTATTTGCATATTAGCCCATTCTCTGGGACTGATAGGTGGGCAGGTATTAGGATCCCTATGGTAACATTATAACACAATTCTTCATTCCACTCAGAAAACAAACTAGATACTCCACTTCATAATAAGTAACCAGTTATGTACCCACACCACAAATGTAAAGCAACTTTCTAGGTTTGTTAACTTTGTGCCACGCCTTACTAAGTTGAATGCTCTGCTCAAATCTATGAAGATAACATCTACTTGAAGACTATCTACTACCTTAGACATACAATTCTAGAAAAAAATAGGAAGTTAACATCAGTAAACAATACTTTTGTATAGGTGAATTGTATAATGTAATGCTGCCTCGCCTTTGAAGCCACTAAAGTAATTTGATCATGCCTAGGGTTTTCAACGTGAGCCAGACTTGCCCTCTAATAATCTAAGCTGTGACAACAATTCTGATGAAGGCAGCTATAGCAATGCATCCAGTTTTAACCTAGTGCTTGTCCACCTCAGCAACAGTTTGGTCAAGACTGGAAATTTATTTACAGATTCATCCCTAATCCCTTAGAAATTCCATCCTTCAGACACTAGTCCATAACCTCTTCATCCACATTCTCTATTAGTCTTCGCAGATCTCCCCAACACTGTATCATGTTTGACAGCTGATCTGCATACTCCCTAAAGTCAACATATGTACTTCTCCTAACCAAACGTACATACCACTCTAGTTTCACTATCATTAGAAAGAGGTTTGAAGAGTAATGTCGGAACTCTACAAGAGTAAAAAGAAATTATATTTATCCTTTCCTGATGGGCTTAGTCCCATTAGGCTAGTAGTCTTTTATGGGAAACCCAAGATGGTACTTATACTACTAGGTGAAATTTAGCCAGGGTAACACGGAAAACTTCTCCTACCCTTTTCAATGGGTGCCATAGGATGTTTTACATCCTCCTGCCACCAGCTCAGGTAGATGGAGCTCCTGTTTAAAGTCTCATTCAAAGGATGACACACTCAACAGTATGGCATCCCACTCCTTAGGCTGCAGTGCAGTGTCAGCAATCCAACTACATGGTGAGGGGAATAGAACCCACAACCTTCTGCACCAAAGGCGAGTGTGATCATAGGAAATGACTAGGCTAATGGCCCTAGGGCCCTTACAAGCCTAGCCACATTCTACTCTTATTTCCATGATCAACACCTTTTCCCCCTGTCCAATAGGGACACAGGTGGAACCCCCAGGGTGACTTTATGATTACCCATCCAATCATCCGGATTGCTTTTGAAGAGAGCCAATGAAGTGCTCTGTTTGATATGAAGTGGGAGTCTGTTCCAAAGGTGTGGCAGCCTCTGGTAGACAAATCTGTTCCTCCAGCAAGTTCTATTAATATCACATACCAGGTTAAGGTCTTTAGGGTGAGTAACCCATGTACCATTAGACTTATGGATATGCAGCATTTCCAATAAAGCAGGGTTACAGATTGCCTTGTATACAAGGCAGAGATCACCTCCAAGTAGTTTGCATTAAACAGAATAAAGTGACAGTGATTTCAGTTGATCCATATAGGACAGATTCTGAAGATCTTGAATTTCCCCTGTGTGGAACCCTTTGTGGCCTCTCCAATTGCTGCAGGTGGGAAAAGGGGTGTTGTAATACATTATTGGCCTGATGAGGGAAAAACACAGGGAGGTTATAACTTCTTGTTTATCTAGAGGCAATGCCATTACTTATGAGATGAGCAATATAGATTCCCTTCTTACCACTGTGGAGACATGGTGGTCAAAGGTAAGGCTGCTGTCAACCTGTGTGCCCGTGTAGCTCACCACTGAGTGCAAACTTAAGGTGTTGCCACTGATGTGGCAGTTAGCAGGAACATCGCTCTTATCAAAAGGGATGAGATTACATTTTTTTTTGCAATGAGTTTAAGGCCATAACTTTGGCACCAATCATTTTTTGTTTCACCTTGTAGGATGATGACATCATTTGGAGATTCTATTACTGATCCCAGTTTGCAGTCATCAGCAAGCTTTGTCAGCCACAGACCTTTAGTTTTTGCTTGTACCTTTTGCAACACTGACACTGCTGAACAGAGTGATAGAGTTGTGTATCCATCCAATGTCCTCAATGTGGGGTAGTAGTTCAGTACTGCCCTAAGGGCATCCCACAGATTTTGAAATCTGAAGTCTAACCTGAGGAAGACAGCCCATGAGTAACCAATGGACTGCATCAATGAGCTTTAGGGTGAACATCACTGCTAACCAGCAAATAAAAAAAAAAAAAAACATAACAAAAGAAAGGTAGAACCATCACAGTAAAAGGCACTTTTGAAGTAAAGCTTTGGTATAAAGATGACACTCTACTGTGAAGTCTGTGCAAAAATGCTTAGCTTGAAAACAGCCTATGACTCAGATGCAGCTCACTGCACTGATGCAGAACAGACAGTAAATTCAATTTCTCAAACAGAAACTGAAATAGGGAATCAGTCTAAGAACTTCTTCCACGTAACTGACTTCTGAATTAAAAGTGTGATTCCTCTGCTTTTGATGAATGCTAGCTGCCTGAACTTGAATGCATTTGAGTAACTGCGATGTAAGTTAAATTGTAATTCTGAACAGTGGGTCTCCTCCCAGCACTGTATGCACAGAATTTGTTCAGACAGGTTAGTATGACAAGGTAATAGCTGTGCTGCTACGCAGCTTCCTTGTTTCAGTCATACTGTGGTCTTCTCACTGCATGTCACAGTTTCTAAGTCAGGGTGACTTCAGTGTTACCTCCAAGCCAAATGTAAAACAGACAAACAAAGCAGTAAAGGCCTGAAATATATCATGGGCCTTTAACAAATCAGGTTACTTTCTGAACATGTGCGAGTACAACCTATGACTCACAAAAGTCACAACCGACAAAAAACAGCAGGCTTTCCTTCATATGTGAAAGTCTCCAGCTGGTTAAAGGTTTCAGAGTGACACTATGTTTACTGTGGTAAAAGTACAGCACTTGTTTCTCCCTTGCTGAGTTGCATCTTAAATGCCAGAAAATCATGGTTATTCACAATGAATCACGTTGCTTTGTTTGCATTAACTGTCCCATTAGGAAGGAAAGAAAATACCGTATGCTGTCTGCAATTAAGGGCACACATCTGGAAAGCAAAATAATGTAGGAAATTACTATAATTGTAGCTGTTCAGGTATATTCACTGTTGCAGAAATGAGTCTCAAGACTTCCTGCCACAGAAGATCAAATGGCCTGCCTGACTTCCAGACCTTTCCTCCCTCCTTAACCAGACAGAAGCTTTCCCATTTGGATGCAAGGCTGTCTCTGACACCACCATAATTCATCCTGCCAGGGAAAAGAACTGAAGATGGTGTGGGCTGATTTCTCCCTCATACCACATATGTCCTAATGTCAACATGAGAGGGCTTCTGCCCAGTCAAGGAAGAAGGGTTAAGAGCTCTTGAAGTCAGGCCACCCATTAGGCCTTCTGAAAAAATAGCCCAGAGTCATTACTTCAGCAGTGGATTATAACAACTGTAACCAAAGATTTTCATTTACCCAAAGGATTAGTACATTTCAAATCATAAAATATTGCACATTTTCCTTCACACTGATCAACATCTACAAAAACTGACATGGAGAGTACTGAAGATGGAAGCCTTTGGTTTTTCGATAAGGCAGGAAAGAGCAGGTGAACTTTGCCCAAAATATCATGTATTCAGTGTCCTTCAAACTCAGTAGAATGCAAGCCCTGAACACCTTGATGACTGATGAATAGTAAAGAATTAGCAGGGATGCCATTTATTAGTAGGTAACAGCTGTAACCAGGTTGTGGAAGCTGGAAGGCTTCCTGCACTACACTGTGTGCAGGGCTTACAAAAGCTAAAAGGCAGACCGTATCAGAAGCTACTTCTCTCTGTTATTTCCATATCAGAAAAAGATGCTGTTCTCCCATCAGTCACACGCAGTCAAGGCTGGAAAGTTGCGACATCAGCAAACAAAATGTTTTATGATGCCCACAAAGCAGGAGGCTGCAGGAATGTTTCTTATTTTCGAAGATATGTTTGAATGGGTTTCAATGGATCCACAGTGATCCTAATGAACACAAAAACTCCAAAACTAATTGATAAAACTACTCTCAGTGAACCTTGAGATATTTTTTGCATGTGTGTGGACCCCCCCCCCACACACACACACACACACACACTCCACTGAATTTGTATATACCTACTCTGAGGCTGCACAACAGTGGAGAAAAATGAAAGCTCCAGTATCGCTGAAAGTAGATTTGGCAAATATGATGAAGTTTCTGCATTCACTAAGAATGCAGTCACTCAAATGACAGGTTCCTGCTTGAATGTAATCTCAGTCAAAAATAGGATCAAGTCTGCATTCTACTAAAGCTAATTTCTTTTGGGAACACAGTCTCTCACACTCCCAGGCAGAGAGCTGAACCCTGGCATCCCAAATACTTAATCATTTCCAAGACAGTGCATCAGGAGTGAGACAAGGAAAATCCCCCTATGATGTGAACACTTTTGTGTGAATATCCATTTGACAGCCAAGTGCCACATACGGCTCCTTAGTGAAATATTGGCAATGGTAATAATGAGCGCCAACATGCCAGAAAAAAACGCCAAAAAGTCAAGAGAAGAGCAAATAATCAAACAGTGTTCTCCTTTAAAGTTCTATTTTTGCAGGAGGGAAAGCCCCCACCCCCCAAACTTGTACACAATAACTTGGGAGATCACCTTACCTCAGTGAAAAGAGACTATCCTGGGAAATAGCCATCTTGGTCTTCGTATACCTAAATCATTTTTTTTTTCGGCCATTCAGTCTCAACATTTCAGGACTCCTCTAAAGCTGGTAAGCTGGTCATGACATTTCAAACAGTTATCACAGGAGACAGGTGATAGGATGTACACTGAGGGTCAGGCTAAGAAACAGGAATACTGGAGCACAGGCCAAAGTAGCCCCTCTTATACAGAAGGTCAAGGCAAACTGATTATGGCTGTTTGGTCACATGTACAGGAAACCAGAAAGATGTTTGGTGAAGTAGATTTGAGAGACACATGAAGGCAAAAGGACAGGAACAGAAGGATATGCAAGAGGGATGACCTGTAACAGCTGGGTATGACTGTCGAAGAAAGTAGGCCAGTGGATGTGAATAAAACCGGTAATGACAGTTGACATAACATTCCGACCTCATATAAAAATGGGACAAAGGGGATTGATGACAATGATCTGAAGAATAACTGAAGTGTAGAAGACCTGGATTGATGACAAGCTCAAGTGAGAAATGATTTAGCTCTATTAATCAATGGACAGCAAAACTGAAAACAGTATCCCAGCTGTGGCCTCACCAGAGATCTTTGCCAAAATAATAGAATCTCTCTTTTCCTGAAGTCTCTTCCCTAAGGGCACAGTGGTGCATCTTACTGTCCTTGGTTACAGGCTTCTCAGTTTGCACCTGATGTCTCATTTCTGCATTTAGTAACACACCAAGGCCTTTTTCCCATTCTGTACTTTAGGTCATTCCTCCTAGTTGATATCCTCCGATCGCCCAGATGAAGCACTTTGCTCCTCTCTTCCTCAAACCTTAGAGGACACTACCCATCCTACTCTGTTAGCCTCAGGTCAGTACTTTCTCCCAAGGAGCAGCAACCTCAGTGATGAGGTTATTAAGTCCTGTGGTGCAGACGGTGCCCTCCGCCACACAGAAGAAAAACATAGTTTTGCAATTTGCATAGATGCTGTTTTCTTTTGGCCTTGTTACTTTCATATGAAAAGTCATTTAGCAAGTTTTCTGTCATATTGCTAGCCATACCTCTCAACCTTGTAGCTCAAGAAATCTGGACAAAGGCTCAAAAATGGGGACATATTTTAAATATTAATCTTGTAAATGTAGAAGCTAATACAATAAAAAGGTTTTGCACTAGCATGCATTTTCTGACGGATATGAAGTCAGAATCTCAATTTTTTTACTATTTAGTGACTTCCATCCTCTATGATTTGACATAAAACCACAAATGTTATGAGGAACAAAGCAAAAGTATCAGGCAAAAAATCTGGACATTTTGTGAAAATCCGGACAGTTGAGAGATAATGTTGCTAGCCTAGCTCTCCCAGTGTGGATTGCTCTGAGATTACTTGCACATGGTTTGGTTTAAGAAAATAACCTGCAAGCCCAATATCACACAACAGGCATAACTAAACCCAGAATAAAGCACACCTGAATACAGTACATTACCATTACACTTTTCCCTTCATGGGAGTGTTTTATCTAAATTTGTGTTATTCTACATAATAAAACAGTTCCTTTTACAAATGGTGTATGTTAGTTTACCTCAGTAGGTGAGGTAAGAACAGAAATGCATTACTGCTCAACTTCTTTTGCATAAAATGTTTTAGTTTCACATTTATAATTTGAACATATTTTTTTCTGTATGTGGAAGGAAACACTGTTGCTTCCTGTTTGCAGGGACTGCTATACTAATTTTCAGAAAGCTTAAGCAATAGAATTTATATTTGTGCAATAGTATTTGTTAGTACTTTTAGAAATCATGTAACTTTGTATGTTTTAGCATTTTAAAACATTGCTTTATGTTTTCAATCATTTGTTGGTTTCAGATATGTTTAGTTTGGTTTTATTACTGCAGTTTTACTCTATTAATTTATGTTGTTTCTCTGGTTTTACTTATGCAGGCTGCAGTTTTCATTTTATGTCACTGGAGTAACAATTACTTGCTCCCCTTTGAGCAGAACCAAGTTGATATGTGTATGTCTGTGTGTGTGTGTGTGTGCGTATGTGTATATATATATATATATATATATATATATATATATATATATATATATAGATATATATATATAGATATATATATATATGGATCTAGGACGTTTTCTTGAGTGAGCAAACGACCGAAACCCAAACGGCCAGGCATACTTTCGCGTAAGTATGCCTGTTGCCGAGGCTGTACTATGGTGCGGGTAATGGAAATTTCCCTTTTCCCCACTGTAGTGCAATGTCGGAGGGAGAATACTAAAGTAGGGGGTGTGGGGGGCAAAAAGCCCCCCTGTTAAAATGTAAATGTAGTGTTTTATTTATTTTTTTTGTAACACGCTTTAACGAAAGCAATTTTTTGATAAAAGCACTTTCGTTAAAGTGTGTTCAGTTATTATGGATTCGGACATTTGCTCACTCGAGCAAACGACCTAGATCCATATATATATATATATATATATATATATATATATATATATATATATATATATATATATATACATACATACATACATACACAGATATACATATATTTATGTTATGTTGCCTCTGCGATGTTTAACATTTCTCCTCAAGTTCAGAAATGTTTCTATTTTTTTCTGTATTTGGAGATGGTGACAGATGTATGCTACTGAAGCCTCATTAGCTACCTTTGCTCTAACTTCTGGCTGTTGTGGGCTGGATTTCCCATGTGGTTGCAGGCTCAAAGCTGGTGGCTATATTTTCCGTTTCAGTCAGTTGATTTATAAAAGTAGCCTTGACTCTATACTCAGGTATAAATATTAAGGCCCCTGTCCGTCCTCTGCTGCATTTAACTTCAGTATTGTTGTATATCTTTTTATTTATATACTTATTTTTTATGGCGTCTTGTTTTGTCAGTAGGATACTGATACTGCTGTTTAAATAAAAAACATGTTGAATAGCCTTTGTAATTTGGCACAGTGTTTAAATCATTCAGCAAAGGCTTATGTTTCTGGTAATGCATATTATTTCAGTTAAAGCTTGGATTTGTGCCCTATGATGGGCATAATTTCCTCTCAAAATACTTGGAATCAAAACAGTAACAAGTCAACTGAAACACTAATTACTGTATGTGTTTTTGTGAGGTTTAGGATTGTCCGATGCAAAAAAATAAACAAATGTCATTTCTGGGGGAAAAAACAGTACATTAAAACAGCATTTGTACAATAAGATAAAGACATTGTGTGGAGGCAAAATCTCCACATTCCAATTCAGGGGGCCTTGTCCCTTAGGCCATCATTACTAATATAACTAGCTAGGAGGCTGGAGCACCTCAGAGTAAGGGAGCTTGACCTGAGTCAACCTCATGCATTTCAATGATATTTCAGCAAGCTGTGTACTGTCACACAACTACCCCTGTCTTGGATGATGGCTACATAAAAACTGGTTTGGTAGAAGGACACAGCAGATAATTATAGCCCATAAGCTGCTGTAGAACAGACTCCCTGTCCACATAAAACAAAATTTGTCCTTGTTCATTTTCAAGTGCAACTTAGATCTATGGAAGGGAAACAGAAAATTTACCCCAGGACTGTCCCCACTACTACGAATGGCCAGAAGCAACTCCTAAATACTTTATCCCATGCATGGGCCCCCTCAAATTTTCTATGGTATGATCCCAGTTATTCTCATTAGGGGTAATACATAAGGGTCTATATTAAATAATCGAACTTTCAAAAGTTCGACTGTCATATGGTCGTCACCACATGATCGAACTTTTAAAAGTTTGAATATCTAATGTTGTGTCTTTTCGGCTTTCCCAGTTAGGGGTCGCCACAGCGGAACTCCGGTCCGCTAATGACTGGTAGTTGAGCTTTACGTGCCAAGTTACCAGCCCTGACGTACAACCTTCAATGAAGGTACGCCCATTCACGCATGTCTCCACGCAGAAGACGCTCTAGCTGAGAATCGAACCAGACAGCATCTTACTGCGAGGCGACAACGCTACCGCAGCACCTACCTGAACATTTTAAGCAGGGGGCAAGCTCCCCATGTACCCCCCACACACCCTGCTCTTAAATATACCAACTCCAAGATTGTACTACAGTGCAGAAAAGGGAAATCTTCCCATTCTGCGCTGTACGGAGATCTCTGTTAAAACGTTTGAACTTTCAAAAATTCGATCATACGGTGTCGACCATATGACAGTCGAACTTTTGAAAGTTCGATCATCTAATGCAGATCCATACATAATTATCAACCATGGGATGGGCAAGTCCAATCTAACACCAAATGGGATAAGTTATTTTGAACACAAAAAGGGAAATTGGCTAGGCTTAAAATGGCTCACAAAGGAGGCTAGCCTAAGTACTTGCCTATGAATGTAAAAGCACGTCTTGACTTCATTTGACTTACGTTTTTCTCTCTCCCCCTGCAAAGCAGAATGGAGTCGGATCTGCTTTTAATAGTTTTTGAAGTATTCGATAAATCTTTTTACTAGGTATAGTGGGTTCTCCTATGAAGCCAAAGTTCCTTGACCAGTGTAAAGGCATTTTCAGGATTAAGCCTGAACAGTTTCCCAACAAGTCCAGTTTGTTCCGACGTATTGGTCTGCAGTGTTTGCTGTCTCTTCTTTTGCTTCTCTTGTTTATGGCTTTAAACATATTAAAGGTCGTGAATTTATGATGAGGTTGATTCCTCTGCTTAAGGGATGGTTATTTAGGTCATACCTCTCAAACTCTTAGCACACAAAATCTGGACTAAGCCAAAACTAATGGGGAATAAAGCCCCAAAATAGGGACAACTTTTAAATATTGCTCTTATAGACTTAGGAAGTTGCCAAAATAAAGGGCATTCTCTGGAGGATATGAAGTCTGAAACCCAAACAACTATCATTATGCAGTGAATTCAGTCCTTACCAATTTGCCACAAAAATCCAGAAAACTACAAATTTTATGAGAAACAGACCAAAAATAAGGCAAAAATCTGGACATTCTGCAAAAATATGGACAGTTGAGCAGCATGATTTAGCTATTTGTCCAAGCCATTTTTCTTAGACTATTTTCAAAATATACAGTTACTTACATTTCTTGACACCAGTGTGGAAATGCTTATTTTGTTTTGCCATTTAGTCTGTTTAACCATGGTTTGCTAATTCTCATGGATATAATTATATTCTGCTTACACATGCACTCAGATTTTTGTCACAGCAGGTTCATGTTGATTTAATTCAGGATTTTGACCTTTCAAGATGGTTTGGAAAAATATTCTCCATTCCATTGTCTGATACAGTTTAAAAAAATCTGACAGTCTCAGCAGTTGCACACAGCTACTTCCTACTGGGCTTCCTCAAGATTTGTGAGATTCCTCATTAAAATGCAGTCAAAGATCCAAAGACGCTGATACGAATAACACTTGTCTTCATTCTGAGTCTCCTGATTGTAACAAATTGTGCAAGAATTTCATATTTATCCCATGTCTGGGATTTAACATCAAATTAAATTAGAAGTATATCATTTTCATCTTTCACGTCTTTCTCCAACAATTCTTGCAAATCAAAATCTTTATTGCCAAAATAGGTGCGATCCTAGAAAGAAAATCAACCTATCTTTAATGGTACAAAACTTTAGGAAGTAACACTATCTCAATGACAAGCAGCAAAAGCAAATAATACATCTGTGCAAGAAGAAACTGATAAGGAGTCCATCTTGATCAACATTTAAATTTTGATACACATGTTAGGGAAGTCACAGAAGACAATGAAAAGACCGGTCGCCTCTTTACAGGGAAGCTGTTCATACTAGTCTCTGCTAACGTTCCAGTGGTGAGAACATTTCTTCTCCCAAATTTGTCACATGTAGCTTTTACCCCAACTTACACTCCATTACTTTGTTGTCCTGAACAATACTATTAAATAGTTGCTACGTTTGCTGCAAGTCATACTTACAGAATTTTTCACTGCCTCTCTGAAGTTCATGTGTTGATCTGAAGTTCATGTGTTGATCTGAATTCTCACAATTAAGACTAAAAACAGTGTGCGGTATAATCTCTGTAACAACCAGTCTCAAGTGCTTCCCTAATTAAGCATTATTTACCAACTCATCTGTTGTGACCTGCAAACTTGTCCCGTGCAACAGTTCAATTTGTACACAGTTGTTTTAGCAATTGGTTGTACTGTTTAATGAAAACCTTCTTCACTGGTCTCTGGTTATGAAGTCACAGCCTTGCTCAAATGTGAAATTATGTTAATACACCTGAAGTTCAGGTTATGGTCTGTGTTGCTCTTTTTACTGGCATGATTTGCCCTCTCTCAGGCAATTATTATTAATTATTCTTACTTACAGTATTTTCAACCATGTATTAACCACCCTTGCATCTATACATATAAATGTAAATATATATTGTATATACATTTTTAGAATATTTTTCTGAAAAAAAACATATCTTAAGGCTCATGTCTGTTTAAACTGATTTGCACTATTTATGAGTTTACAGTCTCGAACAGTAAAATTTTTTGGAAGTTTATGTTTTTTGTGTTGAGTTTTTTTCTCCCTGAGTTTCCTCTGAAATAGGTTCTGCACAGGTGACACTTCCCAGATAACAAACGTGCAGCTTCTTTCAGGCCATGCAGCAACTGACCACCTTTCTAGCCATGCACAGTTGAAGGACGGGAAGTTTGATATTCCAGTCTACAGCTGTTTATGAACCTGGATGATGCTTACAGCCATGTGTTCCACCATGTCCACAGGTCATATAAGGTAGTAAGGTTGCTGATGTGTAAAGTATGGTCCTTGTTTGTACAGTAAGCGTTAATATCAAGAATCCGGAGTAAAAGTCAAATTAATTCAAAATGGGTCCTTCACTTTGTGAAGAATGTTTCTTGTTAGCACTTGTGTTTATGACTTTTACAGTCAGGATCCTAACTCTCAGCCTCTTAAGTCATGAATTAAGGAATAAGTAAAAAAAAATGATCAGAAACAAAGGCCTGAAATCTGGGACACATTCTAAATATCAGTACTTACGGCTAAGAAAAGTGAAAACCTGAAACACAAACACATAAATACATTCAGCAATATGCTCTGTTTACTGACAAGCAATCTTGTTTTCAGCCCAAATGCAGCTTTTAGATTGCAATATATGCTCTTATATCTGAAGTTTACCCTGTCATAGAGAAAGGCTTATTGACTTGTGCAATTTTTTTTTAGTCTCAAAAGAGCCTGTGGAGCTGTAAATCTGCTACTAATTAATTTGACAATGGTTTCTCTTTTGATGTGACACAACGGTTTAGCAGGCATCTCAGTAAGCGAACAATTTACACGTGTTTTACATTAACAAGGCTGGGACTGCAATTTAAGTGGCAGTAGAGAGGTAATCTGGTCTGACCTGGTTGGAAAGCAAACAAGGAGCTTGAGTGACAATTACTTGTTGTAGCTTGTGCGTACCTTTTCACTTTTGGCTAACCAAACTGCGTTTTTACATTAAGAAGACTGGGACTGCTATTCTAGTGACACTAGTAAAGTGGCTTGGTCAGTATGAATTGGAAACACACAGGGAGGCTGATAGTGAGATTGTTTCATCAGCCAGAGGGCTTTTTAAGGACTTAGTTGGGTGTTAATCTGCACTTCAGAGATACATTTGCTGTGCTTTTTACATTAATAAAGATCAACCATCTTTTGGCAGAAGGTGTTTAAAAAAATACACTCAGGAGGCAGAGGATTTTTTAGCAAGTTTGTTAACTCATTCACTCTGGAGCAGCTAAGAAAATGCTGTCTGCTTACTTGCACCACAGGAAAAGCAGTGCAGCCTGAGCTCATTTTCAGATACTCCATTTGTAATACCATACAGAAAACAAATGTTCATAACTCTTTAACCATAACAGCTAGACTAAAAATGTAAATGCGAAAGTTGTTCAGCAGACACTGACCTTTCCAACAGTGTAAATGTTGATAGTGCATATTTAAGTCATTATTAAATATTTGCCAAGGAATGCTGACATTGTGCATATTTATTACCTTTTTGGTACAACAAATCACAATATCTTGATAAATGTACCATGTAGACCCATACAGTTTGTAATTAATTAATTTGTTTGTATGAATCTCAACTTTAAAAATGATACCTTAACCATTATTGTGTGATGCTCCATTACAGAAATATTCACAGAAATATGATTAACATTATATTTCTCATAACTGATAAGTAAACGAAGCATAATATCTCATCTCTTGTAACAGACAGAGACTACATATCAGTACACAAGTTGTGTGGCTCAATGTCAGCTTCAAAATTATGCATTATTTGTGTTGTCACCATGCTCCCTTGCAAAGATATGGGCATAATAATGAGAAATACTGCAAATGTATATTGTTGTTGTTGTTGTTGTTGTTGTTGTGTCTTTCGGCTTTTCCCGGTTAGGGGTCGCCACAGTGGAACTCCGGTCCACTAATGATTGGTAGTTGATTTTTACGTGCCGAGTTACCAGCCCTGATGCACAACCTTCAATGAAGGTACGCCCATTCATGCATGTCTCCACGCAGAAGACACTCTAGCTGAGAAGCTAACCGGACAGCATCTTACGGAGATACTGCAAATGTATAATTTTCATAATCCTACAAGACTAAACAAACTGTGATATCTGTACATGTGTACTGCATACAGATAGTTATTTTATCACTTTATAAGGACTAACACTGTCTTCAAAATGAGGTATTACTTGGCACAATTACATGCTCCCTAGCAAAGTTAATTATCAAAATATGAAAAAAAAATCATAATTTCCATAACCCAAGTCCTAAACCAGCTGTGATATCTGTAGATGTGTATAGCATACAGACACCATTCTTTTACCATGTTGTACATACTGATGTAGTCTTCAAAATGAGGGATTACTTAGCACACTGACATGCTCCCTAGCAAAGTTATTTACCAAAATATGAAAAAATCATAATTTTCATGACCTAAGTCCTAAAGAAACTGTGATATCTGTGCATGTGTACAACATACAGACACAGTTCTTTTATCATGTTGTAAGGACTAACACTGTCTTCAAAATGAGGTATTACTTGGCTCAATTACATGCTCCCTAGCAAAGTTATTTACCAAAATATGAAAAAAAAATTTTCCATGACCTAAGTCCTAAACAAACTGTGATATCTGTAGTAAATAATCCAAAAAACGTACACCCAGCTACCGGACCACAGAACCAGCGTAAAAAAGTAAAGGAACACACCAAGTAACATAAAATGCTGGAAACTGTGTGGCAAAAAGTCACAAAATTATCCAGGTGATAGTAGAATAAAGTAATCCAAAATACTGTTCAGTAGTATAATTGTACCGTTTAATCACAAGGAAGTAAGCGCTTTTACCTGTAGGCTTCTTCAGACTTATACAATACATTACAACCCCTTGGTATTTAAATAGCCCACCAATTAATTTCATTGGATAATAACAAAAATTCATTGGTCAGGTTGATTTTGTGTAAAGCGCAACTATTATGACATCAAGACAACAAAATACTTTAAAACTTTAAAACACTGGGAAATATATATATCTCTAAAAACATATATATATATATATATATATATATATATACACATTCATACATTTTTAGGGCAGATAAAAACATAAATAAATGCCCAACTTTTATTCAAAGAAATGCATAGGACAACATATAAATTCTAAAATGACATATAAAAAGACATATACATGCTAAAATTAAAACTAGGATTAGATCTATAGCTTCCGTATGAGTTTTCTATTTCTTAAACAGGGTTTAATTTGTACTTTGTCATTTAACCCTGGTGTCTTATCAGCTTTGCACCTGATAATCCATTTTAATTCACATTCAAGAGTATAATTAACAATGTCGCCCCCTCCTGGATTAGTATCTAATTTTTGTATCACAAAAAATCTAAAAGTGTGACTTGAACCCAGGTCTCTGTGGTGTTTAGCTAATGCATTGAAATCAGAACCTATCCTGATATGATAGGTATGTTCTCTAATACGTTCCTTCAGGGATCTGTTAGTTTTTCCGATATAGAACGCTGTGCATGCCTCACACCTAGCTAGGTATATAACATTCCTACTATTACAATTTGTCATGGTTTTAAAGTTGAATATTTGCTTGGTAATTGGATGTATAAAAGTAGTACCATCATGTATATACACACACTGGTTGCATTTACCACATGGTATAGTATTCAAGTTACCTCTAGTTAAATCTTTCCTTTCTAGATTGATCCTGGGTTTACATAATAGCCTTCTTAAATTAGGCTTATTCTTATAAAACACATTTGGTTTGGGACCTATGATCTTACTAATATCGTTATCTAGTAATAAAATGTCCCAACTTTTAACCATAAGCTCTCTCAAATACGAGGCATCTTTTGTAAAAAACATAGGGGCCCTAAGTTCACATTTACTAGAGTTGACATGAGTGTTAGGAGAAACTGATAGTTCTGAAAAATATGGTTTCGCTGTTGTACTCCTTAGTTCATTCACTTCTAAGATAGTCTGTTCAATTGACTCCCTATTATAACCCCTATCTATCAACTTAGCTCTTAACCCATCCAATTCATTCATGTAACCTTCGGTATTTGGGTTGAGTCTAGAAGCTCTTAGTATCTGTCCTTTCATCACATTGTTAAACACATAGCTAGGATGCATACTATTCCTGTGAAGGAGTGTGTTCCTATGACATAATTTCCTGTGTATGGAAGTATTGAGCAGACCATTACTAAGTCTGTTAATGGCTACATCTAAAAATGAGATTTCATCTCTTGAATAGTTCAAAGTAAACTTCAAGAAAATCGTCGAACTATTCATTACTTCAACGAATTCCAAAAGTGTATTAACGTCACCAAGCCAAACGAAGAAGAGGTCATCCACAAACCTCCGATATATACCCACATATTTCACAAACAAGTCCATCTTGAATAGAACCCTTTCTTCCCACCATGCCATAACTAGGTTGGCATAGCTATTGGAACAAGAAGTGCCCATAGCTACGCCATCCTTCTGTAGGAAAATTTCATTGTTAAACATGAAGATGTTGTTCGTCAAAATTGTTTCAAGAAAAAGGGTTATTAAATCAATTTTCTCCACAGAAAAATCAGAATGGTCTCTTAGGTAATCCTGTATATGTTGAATTCCTATGTCATTGGGAATCATAGTGAACAAACTGACCACATCTAAAGTCACCAAAATGTATGGTAAATTATCATCCAAACCCTTTGTATATGAATATAAGTCAAGCAGAAATTGTTTACTATCTCTCAAAATAGTACTATTCCTGTCAACCATGGGTCTTAAGTGATACTCTGTAAAAAATTGACAAAGGTTCCGTGATCCAACCCTGGCCTGCCACTATTGGTCTCATGGGGGGTTTTAACTGTGACTTGTGGACCTTCGGTAAACCTTGAATAACAGGTATAAGAGGATTCTTAACCATGAGATAATCATATAAATCCTTGGTGATAGTAAATGTAGCAAGTAGCTCATCTAACATGTAATATGTTTGAAAAATCTTGTCTGTTACAGTTTTCATGTCTATTTGGATATAAAATCTAGCATCACTCAGATGTTCTAACATAATAGAATCATATTCCTCAGCATCCATAAGCACAATGGGCCCACCTTTATCAGCTGGCCTAATAACCAAATTCTGATCATTCCTAAGGTCCTTCAATGCCTGTCTTTGAAGAAAATTCAAGTTGTTTTTATATTTCATTCCCTTACTTGTTTCAAAATATTCGTATATATCATTTTCCAATTTCCTGGAAAAAACATCCACTATCGGATGTAATGGTGGAATATATGTACTATTGGTGCGAAAACGTGGACCATTCTCCATACTGTTAGTCCCACCAAAATCTATTTTGAGTTGTATGTTCCTAACAAACATTTTGGCATCTATAATAGAATCAACAACATTACTTCTTTCAGTGGGGATAAAACTAAAGCCCTTATTTAAAACTTGTGTTTCATGTGTAGTCAAAATTCTATTAGATAAATTAACTATCAATGAATGGTTTTCTCCCACATTTTTTTCAAGGTGGGACCATGATGTTCCTCGTTGGTCCCTTTTCTTTTTTGTCTGCCCCTGCTTAGTGAACGCCTCCTCCCCAGGAATTGATCCTGAGCTATGGGGAAAGGGGTACATGCAGGTCTATCAACAGCAGGACGTAAAGGTGAAGACATATTCCTATTTCCTGTTTTACGTCTAACTACTGCCTCTGTATTCATAGGGACAGTATGATTGTTACTAATGATATTAATAGCCTCAACAGGAGACGTATTAGATTCTACAAAATCCTGTGAACATATCGTGTTGTTAGAAATAATATTGGTCACATTCTCTGCTACAAGAGGTTCATTCTGTACAACTAGACCAGTGCTATTCAAAGTTTTAACAGTTGGAATACAGACAGTGTCAACAGAAGCGATTCCAACAGAAGGGATCTCATTTCTAGTATGTATATTTTTAACATTGTTAATAACATTCTCAACAGAAACATCTGAACTACCATGCTGTACAGAATTCACATTCATATTACTCATACGTTGTCTCGGCCAAGTAAAAACATGTGAATTTTTAAAATCCCTTAAATCTCTCATTATTTTATTCTTTTTTTGTTCCAGCATGCATCTCTCATACACTAGAACATTGTCAAGTACTTTCTCAAGTTTATCATCCGTGCTGTCACCCGGATACTTTGCTTTAATATTATTAAACAATTTACTAACTTTACTTCTCAGTTCATCTTCTTCTGGTGTATGATATTCAATAAGTAATTTCATATACTTATAGCTAAGCTCAATGTTGAGCTGTTGCCATTTGTAAAGTAAATCAGGAAGTCTATTACCTGACGTGGGCATTTTTAGAACACGTAGCCCACGAGGTATAATCTTTTTTGCCAAACATGCCTCGAAATACTGTCTCTGTAACTGTAGCTTTTTCAGTCTCAATAATTCATTCTCCAGGACGTCTAAAGCCTCCGATAACTTCAAGACATTTTCATTGTCGGAAACGCCATCATTCGATTCAACGTTAGGTTCATACTCCAACAATAGATTGTCTCTACCAGTCACACAAACTTGAAACCGCTCGTTGCTTAAAGTCACAGGCTTATAAGCAAGCTCAATGTTAACATTGCTGTTAGGACTCTCCGCCATTCCTTTAAGCTGGTGTGTCAGATAAATACTGTAATAAATAATCCAAAAAACGTACACCCAGCTACCGGACCACAGAACCAGCGTAAAAAAGTAAAGGAACACACCAAATAACATAAAATGCTGGAAACTGTGTGGCAAAAAGAAAATTATCCAGGTGATAGTAGAAT
The DNA here is from genome assembly GCF_019279795.1 of Protopterus annectens. NCBI lineage: Eukaryota > Metazoa > Chordata > Ceratodontiformes > Protopteridae > Protopterus > Protopterus annectens. The sequence goes on along the minus strand of NC_056747.1, from coordinate 541,846,400 downwards.
AAAGTAATCCAAAATACTGTTCAGTAGTATAATTGTACCGTTTAATCACAAGGAAGTAAGCGCTTTCACCCGTAGGCTTCTTCAGACTTATACAATACATTACAACCCCTTGGTATTTAAATAGCCCACCAATTAATTTCATTGGATAATAACAAAAATTCATTGGTCAGGTTGATTTTGTGTAAAGCGCAACTATTATGACATCAAGACAACAAAATACTTTAAAACTTTAAAACACTGGGAAATATATATATCTCTAAAAACATATATATATATATATATATATATATATATATATATATATATATATATATACACATTCATACATTTTTAGGGCAGATAAAAACATAAATAAATGCCCAACTTTTATTCAAAGAAATGCATAGGACAACATATAAATTCTAAAAAGACATATACATGCTAAAATTAAAACTAGGCTTAGATCTATAGCTTCCGTATGAGTTTTCTATTTCTTAAACAGGGTTTAATTTGTACTTTGTCATTTAACCCTGGTGTCTTATCAGCTTTGCACCTGATAATCCATTTTAATTCACATTCAAGAGTATAATTAACAATGTCGCCCCCTCTTGGATTAGTATCTAATTTTTGTATCACAAAAAATCTAAAAGTGTGACTTGAACCCAGGTCTCTGTGGTGTTTGGTGTTTGGCTAATGCATTGAAATCAGAACCTATCCTACCTATGAGGTATTACTTGGCTCAATTACATGCTCCCTAGCAAAGTTATTTACCAAAATATGAAAAAAAAATTTCCATGACCTAAGTCCTAAACAAACTGTGATATCTGCATATGTGTACAGCCTATGGGCACAGTTCTTTGACCTTGTTGTAAGGACTAATACTGTTTTCAAAATGAGGTATTACTTAACACAATGATATGCTCCTTACCATAGTTATTCACCAAAATATAAAAAATAATACATTTCATAACCCAAGTCATACACAAACTGCCACATTTGTGCATGTGTATAACATACAGATACAGTTCTTTTACCAGCTTAAAATGAGGTTGAACTCAGCATGTTGACAAGTTCCCTAGCACACTTATTCAACAAAATATGAAAATTATAATAATTTTCATAATCTGAGTCATAGCATACATCGGTACATATGAGTACAGCATACAACTACATTTATTTTACTGTGTTGTAAGAAGTGAAACCAATGAGGTTTTCATAAAATGTAATAGAGTTTTCCTTACCATAGTGGCTCTACTTGGTAGTGGTTGTTTTCCATACTTTGTCGCTAGATACATGTTGCTAGTATTTCCTTCATTGCTGCCATCACACCATTATGAGAACAAGAAAATAAATGGGGGAGGGGGCTGTTGCATGACTCCACATATACAGAACCCAAAATCTGCCATGTGCATTCATCAATGTGATAATGACTTTCAGTAAAGTGAATAACAGTGGCAACTGCGTGAGGGTTTGACCTGACAAGTGAGAATGACTCAGTGTTATACTGTAACTGCACATATTGTTACAATGTTACCTGACGAGTGGCAATGAATCAGTGTTATACTGTAGCTGCACATATTGTTACAATGTTACCTGATGAGTGATACTGACTCAGAGTTATACTGTAACTGCACATATTGTTACAATGTTACCTGACGAGTGATAATGACTCAGTGTTATACTTTAACTGCACATATTGCAAATTAATAATGTGATAATGTCATTACTGAAATGTTTTGCATGTTCAAAGGTGATAATTGCTGCAATAATCTGTTGAGCAGACATTCATTACATTCCTGATGCAGGTGTAATGCAAGACTGAGTCATTATATCTCTCAGTAAAAGTAGGATAACATATGTATCACGGAGTACTTACTCTCACCAAAATTCTACACAAGTAATAATAAAATGCATCTAACTGAACAATCCCTCTGATTAAAATCAGCCACAAGTGACAAAGGCAGAAATATTATCCAAAATATCAAGTTGATCAATGCTGCAATTAGTTTAAAATCAGTAATACAATATAGCTCACCAAGACAAAAGGAGACTTAATAACACTGCATAATCAGAATCTAAAAAACACCAGTATTCATTAGTGTACGTAACGTGCAGAATGAGTTTTTCATTGAGCACTTGGATAATCAAACATTTTAACTGCCTTTCACGGAGGAAAGCATGAGACAGCAATTAAAAGTGCAACCTGAAAGACAGAAACAGTCCTTAAAAATGGCATTAAACCAGAATTTATAAATATTCTGAATATGCCTATGTTTACTGCAGATACTGATGCACAACTGCAGAATAACATTTACAAACTGAATTCTGCAAGGCACATGAAAGGGTCCATATAATGGTTACCATCAACATGTCATAAATAAATTCCAAATTCTTACAAAGCCTTAATCGTGCACAAAAATCAGTCAGTAGAAATTTAAAGAAGAACTATTTTACAGCAGGACTCAGTAAGAAACATAAGAAGAAGGAAAGGTCTCACCAGAGGAAAGACACCCTCCACAGCTTGAATAAGCAAATTAGACATCTTAAGTCCTCCAGCTCTAACTATGAAACCAAATGAGCATCCCTGGCTAAGGATAATCACAAGGCTACAACTAGAACTACATCCAAAATTTTAAAGAAATGGTTTAGATTTGTGCAGAACTAGTAGTGCACGGCACCACAAACAGAACCTTTGAAAACTGCTAACCTACTAGCTGAAGGGGTCAGCAAAAACTTCACTCCACTGGCCCCACCAATCATACGCCAAAAGATACCTGTCACCAGTCCTGTACCTAGCATCTCCAAAGAGCAGGTCCTAACAACCCTCTCCAATTCAGCCTGGAGAGTGTGTACTCAATGATTTTACAGATGTATTAACTAACAAAGCAATATTATAAAAAAACAGAGGCAATGTAACTGAAATTATGAACTTTAAAGTGCGTTTACAAAAGATCTAGAGAAAGAAAAGCAACCATTGTGAGGCCACCGCCACAAAGAGGTCACTCATCTTTGGAATCTATTTATAGTTGCTGTTTACTATAAATGCTTACATTAGTGGTTGTTTTACTGAGAGGCAACATCTAGGTTTAGAAATATATTGCTACTTCTACCTATGCTCTAAAGATCCACTGTTATGGCTGTAGAAAGTTGCATGTTTTAATTATCTAATTATTGTAGTTCTCTGTGTGATATTTTTAAGTATGGATAACTAAATTGAAGTTTGTCTGTTACTCCCAGAACATAAAAACAAGCAGAGATCAATTTATGTGAATAGTAAATACCATAAATCAAAAGTGCTGACAGTAAAATTGTGGCAAACGAAAATAAAAACTACATCTGGCAGTGAAATAGTCATTGTTGCTGTGGCTGCATACTGAGAACATAGATGGCAGAGACACAACTTTCAAACGCTTTACATATGTTTACAAATGGCAGTTATTTTTAGGGACAAACTATAGAAAACATGCATGACAGAGAACTGCATGATAGGCTTCACGTATCCCTCTGTAACATCTTCAGATATTTTTGAGGAACTGTGTATCAAACAGATACTTTCAGTTAATTCAGAGTGCCAGTGCCCAGTAAAGAAACTATCTATTCAAGAAAGAAGTTGCTTTCAAATGAAGTAACATAAGCCATAAATTTCTGACAGGATCAGCTCCCTGGTTTGCATTTCATTTCCTTTCCTTTCCTTGTCAGAGACTTGGCTTTGTTAGGGTCTTCTCACTAAAGTACGTGTAATTAAAATATACTGTGCACAGTACATACGCAAACATCACACAATGAACATAAGTGCTACAAACTGTTCTTGTGAACTTAGCATTTTTACTAGCATGACACTACCTTGCCAACAAGATGTGTGTTTGCAGTAAAACAAATGAGAAGTTCAGTAGCTGGAAAGTTTGAAAGCGTCCACTAAAATTTGTGAGACAAAAAGTGTCACTGTGTCTCTGACAGGTCATTCAAATAAGGAAAACCTCTTCTCCTTGCATAAGGCTGCTTATTACAAAATCCGTTCAGAACTTGCAAGTAACAAACCCAACCGTTAAAACTGCACATCAGCAAGCAGGAAGTAACGGTCATAAAATAGTGCACTTTCAGTATGAGGAACACCATTACCAAAAAATATATAAAAAAACACGTACGACACAGTTTGCAAATGTTGCTTTAAAGTTCCACATTAATTAAATTGCAGTTTCGCTGTCCCACCTTCTCTGCTCAATGAAGACCTGCCTGGCCATGTCTGTTTCTCAGCAAAGGCAAACAATGCTTCTTACCGTATTCCAATAAAAGTTACACCAGAAAGGAGATGTTTTTACTTTTATCAGCACTACCCCAATTAAAACAAAGAGCAAAAAGCACAAGGATGCACATAAACAACTGGCAAAGCATGACTTACGGTATTAGCTCTTCCTCACACATGCAAATAAGCATAAACTGCAGCCAACTTGTAAGGAACCTTAAAGGTAATACTCAACAGTGTGTAGAATTGGTGGTAAATAGAACAACCGTCATTGGCCAGGGTGACATAGCAAGTCTACTGGCTAATAGATTTAGCTCCAACCCCCCCCAAACACACTACTCCCTGTGATATCCATTCTAGCATACCCCCCCTAATTTCGACAGGGAGCAGGTCCTGAAGGAGCTCATTAAAACCAAAACCTCTGCTTTAGTGGGCCCCGACAAAATCTCCATTTGCCTCCTAAATCAATCATCTGAAACGTGACTTAGCAGGACCACTTGAGGCACCCTTCAACTACAACCTTAAACAGGTTACATGGTAGGTGGATGGAGGGCCATAATTGTCATCCTTCTTCATAAGGGTGGACCATCAACTGACCCCAGGCACTACAGACCTATCAGTCTGATAAATCTAATATGCAAATCCATGGAACGAATTTTCATGGAAATGATCAACAAGGACACTGGCAACCTAAAGACTCTGAACCCACTCCAGTTTGTCTTTGTTCAGGGAAGGTCTTACCTATTTAACCTGGAAGACTTCTTCCAGAGCATCCCTATGGATGAAGGGGAAACCGTGCATACAGTCAACCTTAACCAAGCCAAAGCATTCACTACAATACCCACTCAGATATTGTTGGCAAACTCTCAGAACAGGGCATAAATCCCTACATAACTTGCTGGACTGTCAGCTGGTTCACCGATAGGACCCAAGAAGTCAGAATTTGTGAGACTACCTTCACCAAGAGACCAGTCACTAGCAAAGTACCCCAGAGCTTCATATGTTAGGCCCTCTCCTGTTTGGCATCTAATTCTCTTAATTCAAGGCTAATGTCAAAGGCCTCTGTCTCAACAAGTTTGCAAATAACTGTAAATTGGGAACTATCATAGATTCACCCATGACACCAACATCCAATCAGGGAGGTCTAATGGAAACCAATGACTGGTGCAAAAGTCACAGATTAAACATCAATGATTAGAATTGCATTATACGCCCTTTAGGAGATTGTACACCCAAGATAATTACCTCATCAATAAGACACCCTTAAGAGTTGACCCAATAGTTTGGGATCTAGGAACATACATAGGCAGTAATCTGGTGCTTGACCAACACATAGCCAAGACAGTAAACAAGTCATTCTCATAAGCAAGAGTACATCATCCAGGTCCTAGGAAGTAATACTACTGCTCTACTCATCCCATATTAGACCCATCATTGAGTATAATGCCCCCTTTGGCATATACCTAACCAGGCACTTTCAACAGCTGGAATACCCTCAAAGGTTCCTCAGCAGGAGAATCCAGGGTATGAATATCCTGTCCTATCATTGTACTCAGTCTCCCACAGGTTACTGATAAGCAATCTATGCCTAGCATATAAGGCATCCTCTCAGATCCAGCTGTGATGGAGCTCTTGCACATTTGCAAGACAAACAGCACCAGAAATACTAGACCCAAGGACCTGAACTTTGTCTGCAACATAAATGTGCGTCTCAAAGGATCCCTGTGTTTTGGAATAAGCTGCCCATCTACATGAAGCAAAGCTCATCACAGATCCTATTCAAAAGAGACCCTGGTCATTGGATGGGAAATTGTAAATTCACCCCATGTTTGGCACCCACATCTCTGATGGACAGAGGTTGACAGTAAGTAAATGAATCCCAGATTCACATACCTCCCATTGTAACCCTTAGCTACCTATTTACTAACATACCCCACCATACAGGCATCCAAGGAACTCTGGGACAAAACTGGGTTGGGTTGCACAGCTAGGCTTGTAAAGTCTCTGGTGTCATTAGTCTAGTAACCTATGACCTTATTTTGTCACAACATAATTATTATTTTCTTATGTTTGTGTAAGGTAGTGGTGCCTGAAGCTTCTGTCCTAGGACTCTTTTTTTTCATTATGTATTAGTAGCCTTTCAGGGGACTTGCTGCTGTTAAATATGACACTTTACATTGACCATATAGTCTTTACTGCTGCCCATAAATTTATCACTTGACTGTTCACTAATCCACAACCTCTGAAATGCATCCAAACTCACTTAGTGACCACTTTCTAGCTTATACCCATAGAAATACTACCCTCCAACCTAACCCTCACCAATTTAAAACTCAAAACCTTTCTAAATTTAATACAGACTCCTACATCAATACATTGGAAGTCTTTAATTGGTCTGTCCTAAAAACTCTTCCACTCAGTGAGGCAGACAATACTTTTAATACCTTATTCTTAAATACTCTAAACAGCCACTCCCCACACGGCCAAAAAAATATCACCATCCACACAAAAAATATCATGTCTAACAGAGACAACGCTTGGAAAGAATGGCTTAAACTTAAAACTCTGTTTAACTTGCAACTTTACAGAGAATTGTGCAATCTCAAGTAAAAACAACTTAAACTATATAAAAAAACAATATTATAGTAATCTACAACTTTAAACACAAAAAAATTCTGGACATCAGTATGTAACCTGTTACATCTCGGCTCAAACAGGAACCCAACAGTTGTAGTAATAGCTTTTTGCTAGAAACTGCAACCTTATTCAATACCTTCTTTGCAGAAAGCATTGCCTCCCTAACTAGCAACTCTTCAGCCTCATGCAGTGCATCCACCACCCCTCAATAATACCAAAGTAACATCCTAGCAATTCAGCAAACAGGTTAGACCATAACCAAGATTCTCCATGCACCATACACAACTACACTTCCTTTACTCTCCCAGCATCACCACCCGATCCTAATTTACCCTCTATATTCATTGCTAGGAACTTCAACTTAGGACTGGTCTCCACATCAATGATAAAAATAACTTCCACTTAAACTCAAACCTTTCCCCACTGCAGCTGACAACCTCCTGCCTGAATACCTAAAGACAGCTGCCAATGCCATAGCATGAGAAGTGTCTATCCTTATCAATATCTGAATCCTATGTATTCTCACTATGGAAAAAAAAACACATATGAGCCCTCTTCATAAAGATGGCATCTCCGCTGATGTCTCAACTTTCAGCCTCTCTCAATATTATCACCTTTCTTAAAAATTCTTGAAAGATATCTTCATAAATAACTCCTCCACTATCTTCTACAAGATCGTTTCTTAACATTCACCCAATATGGCTTCTACAATAAACAAATATAAGGAGTCTGGCAAACTTGTTTCCTCCTTATTCCTTCACTTGTCAAAAACATTTGATACAGTTTCTCACCCTAAACTCCAGTATAAATTGTCTCAACTTTGACTATTCCCTTCTTCTTTACTGTGGTTCAATAGCTACTTAACTGACAGGCTCCAGTCTGTAAAATGGCAAAATGCTCTCTCCCCATACCTGCAAGTCGCCACTGATATATTCACAGGCTCTCTTCTTGGCCCACTCCTCTTTCATTTTTTATCAATGAACTCTACACCTCCATAGGTTCAGCCTCTCTCATGCAATAGGCTGATGACTACTCTTGTATGTGTATCTAATATCTTGCATCAACTCCTCCCTATCATGCAAGACACTTTTTCTTCAGTTGAGAAATAGCTCTGTAATGCCCAGCTACTAGTCAGCCCTAACAAAAAGATACTGTTATTTTCCCCCCGAATCATACATCTCCGATAAAGTGATTTTCAAATTCTTTTCACTAAATGAAACTAAAATTGAAGTAGTCCCTCTAAAAAACTCCTTGGGGTGATTATAGATGAGCTTAAATTTGACCTGCGTTTTCAAAATAACAAAAAAACTCACCAAAAATTAGGAATGTTCTACAGGCATAAATACTTCCTTAGCAACACCACCAAAACGCTCTTGCAATTGCCTACCTTTTCCCACCTCTCTTACATATTGCACCAATCCTAACCAACCTTCAGACTAAAGTTAAAAATAATCTGGAAACATGCTATATTAAGATTGCAAAACTTGCCACCAACAATACCTCAGCCGCCACTGTATTGCATTAAGGCTTTGAATTGGCATAAACTGCCTCACTATTTAGATTACATACAGCTTTTCTCCACACATAACATAATTCATAAAGCCAATGACTTGCCCTGTTTTACTCCAACTCTTCATTCTTAGCAACATAATACATCACTTTGATCTAAAGAACAACTTCTTGGCAAATATATAAACCCCACAAATCCTCTGGCCAGTCTAGTCTTATTCTGTTGCTAAAAATAAATTCTGTGCTTTCCAAATTAGATCCACCTCTAACCTCTCCAACTTCAAAGAACTACTAAACGAACACTTAAATAAAACCTAGCTCTTCTCCTGCACTATCTGTCCCCAGGCTGAGCTAGCTCCTCCCTCCTTCCACAACCAGCATACTTTGATTATGTTTAGAGAGAAGGAATTAGTAAAAAAATCTATCTCTGACAAAGATATATTTTTGCCTAGGCTATATTATCCAGTCATCTTTGTTCCGAAGAGTGTACTCAGTGTGTCTAATGTCATCTGTATAAACTGCAGCTTGTGAATACTTCAACTATTGACAATGTCCTTTTTTTATCTTGCTATAGCTGTCCAAATATTGGCACCATATAGGAAGTGAACCTGAATTTTTACTTAGTTAATATGTCATTCTTTTGTATTAGGCTGTGTGATAGCTTTATTTACCTGTACCTTATTATGGCAATGTGGAGCTTTTCTCCATGGACCTCTGCTGAAAATGAAATTATTACAGTCAAACTTCCCTAGTAAACAAATAAAATAAATGAACGAATAAATAAATAAACATAGCCGTTGTTATTATTTGTAGACTATTAGCCATTTCTTTTCTCAGAAATTCACCATTTTTATATCTGACAGAGCAAATCTTTGTGCACACATCAGGGACAATTGAGATGTATGGACATACATATCCAGACATAACAGATGGAAGGGTGCCCAATTTAAGCACCTTTTAAAGGATCTCTCAAGTCTGCAGATGTTGTTGTTACTTTGGCCTTACCTGATTATGACATCTGACATGCAACTGAATAATTTTCTTCGGACTTTGAAATGGGTGGAATGAAAATTATTACTTCTGTATCAAAAGCTATAGCAATTTCCAAGAAAACAGTGGATTATCTTTTCGGAAGAAATGGGTAGAATGAAAATCATCGCCACCAGATCAAATGCTGTGCAATCTCGCCGAAAATGGTGGATTACTTTTTTTTGGGGGGGGGGGCTGCCTTTACTGAAGGAGTTTAAATACATCAGGGTCCTGTCTGAAAGTAGTAGTTAGGGAAACACACGAGAATGGCAGCAGACCACGGCAGTGACCATACTCAAGTGCTTAAAGATTTTATGGTTGCGAAATGGGAACGGAGTTCTTCAGACAAAGTGGTCTACATCTCTATCCTTTACTACCCATAGTTCATGACAGTAAGTAATGAAAAGAATTACACTGTATATAACAGTGGCAGGCACTAAGGATCTTCTTGAGAAGGCACAGGCCTTGCTCATTACAAGTCATAAAGCCCAGTGATCAGGGAGAATCATGATGCACAAATGTTTTTGTTTTATACTGAATTGGCAGAAACCTAGTTATTCAGTCATCTTACAAGGATGCCCCTTGGTTGGCTTTTTACTGGTGTTGTTCTAAGCAAGGCTCACTGGAAAGGGGCTCTGTGGTGATCTAGGGCACAGGAGGACTTTCAACTTTCAGCTGGCATCAGATCAGCGTAAAAGATCCTATCCAAAAACATCAGACTTACCACATTTAAGACAAATACATGGTCATGTTCAGCTCCAACCAGAAACACTAGAAGATACAAAATCATCTCCAAAATTACTTGCATTTACTCAAACTTTTTTTTTCACACAAACTCTTATTAATCCCCCCAAAACAAAATCAGTGCTACTTGTCACATATTAAAGACTCATAAGAGGCTTCAAAGCACAGATATAAACAGTTCCTGACTCATTCGCACCACTGGTATGCAAAATTTTCCTAAAACCTCATCATACAACCTAAGACATCTCTCTCAATCCACCCCCAGTTTTGTCACACCTGCAACTAAACTACACTGTACTAATCATGCTTTTGCCACACTATCCTCTAAACACTGGGAATCATTACCAACTCAAGAGTAATCTTCTCATACACAAAAGTTTAAAACTGAACAGGCCAGTGCCACTAATCCCATAACATCACAGGCAGTGCCACCAATCTCAACACACCACATCACATGCCAGTGCCAGCATTCTTATCATATTATATGCCAGTGCCACTATTTCCATCACATCAAAGGCCAGTGCCACCAATCCCATCACATCACATGCCAGTGCCACCACTCCCATATCATCACAGGCCTGTGCCACCAATTTCATCACACATCACATGCCAGTACCATCAATCCCATCACATCAAAGGCCAGTGCCACCAATCTTATCACACCACCTCACATACCAGTGCCCCATTCTTATCACATCACATGCCAGTGCCACCAATCCCATCACATTACAGGCCAGTACCACCAATCCCATCACATCACAGGCCAGTGCCACCAATCTCAACACTCCACATCACATGCCAGTGCCACCATTCTTATCACATCACATGTCAGTGCCACAAGTCTCATCATATCACATCCCAGTGCCACCAATCCCATCCACATCACTTAAATCTCAGTATATTCACACCTTCATCTCCACTTATTCATCCGGGCAATTCTGCTGAAATCTTTACTCACTCCATAATCTCCTTTATTCCCTAGGAGCTTAATTATCACAGTTAATTCTATTAGTTTGAAGCAAAGGTCTCATACAGAGTCCAGAGTGAAGGCCTATACATTAACTGCTGTTGTATCCACTTTGCTTGTAACTTGCCATTTTATTCTCATTGTGTAAAAATTGTATTGATACGTACGTTCACCAATTCTGTGTCCATAAATGGTCCATCGAGATAAGTACACTGGTGCAGTAGACAAATGTAAAATAAAATAAATCAGTCCCTATTCTTCTCCCCTTGTTTAACTTCTGAACTCGTACAGCTTCTACCATAGCTACTTAAACTTTAACACTAGTTTCACACCTCAGCACTCTGTACAGCTATGTTCTTACTTTGTAAACATATTATCACACTAATTGATTTACTGATTTCTTTGCAATGTTCTTTACAAATTACTGTGTGTGGCAACAAAATATTTTTTTCCTTTTTTAACCAGAACTGCAGCAGCAGCACATTAATAAAAATAGTGAAGGGTCAAAGTTCAGATAACACAGAAAACAAAAAGATCAAACAACATAACTTGAACTAAAAATCACAGGAAATGATCTAGCTACTTGAAAGGTGAGAGAAAGTACAGGATTAGTCAGTGACATCATCAATTACATTAGGGTCATCAAACAGCGGGTTTCAATGGTGGTGTAGAACAATGCAACCCACTAATGAAATATTACACATAAAATTACTAACAGATTAAGACAAAAACTCCCTCCCCAGCTGGATATAGCTGGTGATTAGCCATAGAGATACATTGCGATGCCTTTGGGTCTGGAGGTACAGTGTCCTTCCAACCAGAAATCATCATGGAGTTTTGTGTACCCATACAAGCATACAACAGTGCATAACCTGCACATTAACCATCACAACTTATCAGCTGCACCTCCCTCCAACATGAACACCCTCACATTTGCATCTGTTTAAGTGGCAGACTTACCATAACCAGCCCCTTGGTGATCTGGTCTGAACAGCCATTGCACAGCTCCGCATACTTTGCTGAGTAATGCTTCTTGCAGTACAGCTGGCCGTCTTTTTCGTAATACCAGTGGGTCAGTGACGCACTGCACTCTGAACATCTGCATCAGAAGAAAAGGTACATTACTGCCAAATGTTAAAATTAAAAGACGTTCACATAATTAGCTTAACAGCTCCACTTTATATATAAACGTGAACAATACTGTTGTACCCGAATTGTGCTAAAAGACCAGGCTTATACTGCTAGGATTTTAGGAATTTCTGCACTTTCCAATAAAAAAAAAATGCAACAGCAGGCCACGGAATCAAAGCTGGGTAACACTTTCATACTCATCCCAATTTTATCTGTTAGGATTGATATAGTTTTAGGGGAAAAAATAAAATATCTGATTTGCTCTGTCAGTTTTAATTCATAAGTCAGTTAGAATTTCAGAAGATTAGTACTAACTGCTTGCAAAAGGCAGCAAAACATCCCATTTTATGCCATTTAGGCACACTCAAATGCTCATAACACTATACTCTTTACATAAAGATAAACATAAAATGGTAAAAAAATTGTAGAGAGAAGTTCTACATCAATCTTGCATAAAATATGCTACAGAAGCACAGAATCTACTGATATTTCAAATGTGCCTTCTCCTGCAGCAGGATCACTTACTGTCTTGTAGCATACTTGGCTCTGCCCACTACCTCTCAAATTCAAAAGCTGAACACAATTTCTGCCTGCTGAATGGTTGACAATGCCAAATGCTTTATTGCCTTTCAAAGGCTTTAAAACAAATCATGCCGCTATACTTTTTTCCTATAACTGGTAGTACATGGAGAAGGTAAAGCCTCTTGCAGTACAAAAAATTATGACTGGGTCTCACTGATCATAGTGCTCTTTATTGCAAGTTCTCAACGTGCATGCCATGATTGTGTTCTTGAGGTGAGCTTCATGGCATCCATGTCTGAAGCACATAATATAGAGGATTACTGTCAGGTCTTTGACCATAACTAGCATATTTTGTACTCTGGATATGGATGACAAGAAATCTACCTTGAGAACATAGCTTGAGAGATGAATCTTGGCATCCAAATCATGAACACAAAGACAAGTTAGGATCAGTGATCCGATCATAATTCTTTGTGCTGCATGGAACTTTATCTGCTCCACCTACTACCAGTTACAAAAAAACATAGGAGTGTTAAGTGTTTTACAACTTTCAAAGCCAAGCATGGCACCGTCAAATACCATGAAGAAAATGCCCCTGTGTAGAACTAAGGGCTTTAAAAGCTGTTAGACACTTCACTGTGTCACATTTACAGACACAAGGTGTGGCAGAAGGAAGTTCTAGCAGCTTTAAGTAGCTGTTTTACTTTTTGCTGCAGGTCTTTTCCAGCCAACACTGTCTGCTGTTAGCCCCTAGTGTGAGACCACATTTTAACATGGCTTAGGAGTGCTTAGCAAGCTTTTGTTAAGCACCAGTAGACACTGTGAAGATCGGGTTACATGCTGGGGATGTGCTTATCAAGTATATCTTTTACCTCATTTCAGACCATAATCATGGATTTTCATGCAATACAAGTTGGATCTGATCATATAATCCTTTATATTATATGCTTTGCTATTTTTACTTCAGTACTTAAAATATACAAAGCTATGAATACATAAATGCAGACAGAAACCACATGCCTGTGAATCAGATCTCCATTCATCCTCTTTCATCTTCTTAGTGCAAGAAATATGGACAATGGTAGAAATAATAGGGGGCACTAAAGTCCAAAATCTGGGACAAAATTTAGTTATTGCCCTTATAAACTTAGTTGCTAGAATAACAGGTTTTGCATTAGGATGCATTTTCTGAAGGATATGAAGTTTGAAACTCAAATATCTGTCATTAGTTTGTGACATCAATCCTCAATAATTTGCCAGAAACCCACAATTTTTGTGAGGAACAGAACAAAAACATAAAGCAAAAATCTGGGCCTTTGAGAGGTATGCTGTAGATCTTTACTCAGCCCTCATTAGGCCAGTCACTTAATATAATGCCTCCTTGGTATGCATCTGTCCAGACGGAACAAATTTAAAACCCACAGAGATGCCTTAAGAAAAGAATACAAGGCGAAAACAACCAATCCTACATGGACTGACTCAAAACCCTGTTATTATACTTGAATCATGTAGAGTCTGTGCTGCTGCTGACAGCTCCATTCATTGGCAAGTTTGAGATGGAAACACTCAGCATGTTTTTCGGACGTGGGGGAGAATGTGTAAACTCCAAACAAAAATTGGTTAGAGATTAGGATCAAACCTTGTACCTTATGCTTGGGAGGCGAAGTCCTTAACTATTACGCCAACTGGTCTTTAAGACTGGTAAGTGGTGACCTGTGTCAGCCATATAAGGCATTCTCTTACCCAGTACTGATGTATTTACTGCACATCAACAAGTCAAATGGCATCAGAAATACTTGTAGGGAACTAAACATGTATGTCTTGCACAGGATATTGCTGCTCTGGAACAGACTCCAAATCTACATAAAACAAACTTCATCCCTGTCCATATTCAAGCACAATCTGGATCTACAGATGGGAAGCAGAAGATTTACCCCAGGAATGTCCCCTGTACTACTACTGGACAGAGGCAGCTCCTAAATGCTTTATTCCATGGATGGGTCCCTTCAAACTATCTAGGGTATGATCACAGTTATTCTCATCAGGATAATATATAATTATTGACCTTAGAATGGCAAAGGCCAGTCTTTAACCAAATGGGATTGATTAAATCAAACACAGAAAGGGAAACTGACTTGGCAAACTATGGCCCATGCTGCTATACAGCCTAGTACTTAGCTATGAACCTAGAAACCGCTTAACGTTTTGTCACAGTCATATCTCCCCATCTCCTAATAGTGTATACATGTATAGTATTCTGGTGTCTAACAGGAATCTACAGTGCTTCCCTTACAGTTGGAATAACATTTATATTAAGAATCAGTGTTTAAAGTGATGGGCTGTATAAATAATATAAGGATCTTTCCAAAGAGAAAATGTTTTAAAAGGAGTAATGATATAAATGCATTTTTTGTTCAAAAGACCGCCACATTTCTTTTAGGTCATGCAGTGCATTAGTAGCTCTTTAAAGTACGCAATGTAACAAGATGAAACAAAATCCACAGAATGTATTCTGGTAGTGCAAGGCTTCAGTGCCTTCCACACATTTAGACCATCGACTGCACTGAGACAGACAAAGGATGGAGGAATCCCTATCTACATTAACAAGTATACCTATAAATTGGTTAAGCGGGATGATGCTCTGGAGTTTACCCATGTGCAAATTACCAAAATCCCATATCATACCCTAGCAAGCTATAAGTCACCCTTTATGTCTCCAGAATCCCATAACTCATACCTAGACCTACTGAAGACACTCATCATTAAACCAGACATCTTATTCATAGGAGACTTTAACAACTCCACTATAGAGTGGGGAAACATACACTACCTCAAACTTGCAGACACAACGATTCCTGGACTTTAACACAAATACCCTTGACCAGATAATGTGCACATCCATCAGAAGTTCAAACATACTGGACTTGGTACTCACTAATATGGGACAGTGCTGCACACCCCCTAGTGTAACATCCTCACTGATGAGATCAGACCACAAGGCTGTCTCATTCGAAATAAAAATCAATGCCATAACATCAATAAACTCTGTAACAGTTCAAAACTATTCCAGAGCAAACTACATCCTATTAAGTGACAGTCTGTCAAAATTCATTTCCCCTCCTAACCCCAAGTTCATAGTAACCTAAGCAGAATTGTTCACGGAGACCCTGTGCAACCATGTAAATGGCTGTACAGAGACTACTATACCTATCAGAAGTATGTCCAAAACAAACTCTAAAAAAATCACACTGGTAGAATCCTAACTTTAATAGGGAATATAACAAAAGGAAAAAAAGCCATGACTAAAAATCAGGAAGAGCAACTCCCATAAAGATAAAAGCTCTCTAAGTTAAACAGGAAACTAAGAAGACTAATCAAGTCCAACAAGGTCAATTATGAGGTCAAGACAGGCTCAAAGTCTAAAGACAACCACAAGACCATCCGCAACTACATCCGTAACCTCAAAGGCAACACACAGCAGTGTGTCAAACTCATGGTCATTAGTGTCACCTTCATTCAGCAGAGAGACATAGTGAGAGATAGTGAGACATAGTGAATCTGCTGACACATTCAGCTCAAAATTCACCCCCCACTCCCTCATGAAATACCTACTAGCATAAATTCCCTCCCAACTATTAGCAAGGAGTAGGTCCTGGTGGCATTTACTAAAGCCAAAAACACAGACTTAATGAGCCCTGACAATTTTACGAGATGCCTCCTAAATAGCTTAAAATATGACCTACCAAGGCCACTTGAGTCACTTTTCAACTACAGCCTCAACTCAAGCTTTGTACCACAAGAATGGAGGACTGCAACGGCTATACTGACCCCAGAAACTATGGACCCATTAGCCTGACTAGTCTAACATGTAAAGCCATGGAACGAATTATCATGGAAATGATCAACAAGGACATAGGCAACCTTCAGACACTGGACCCAACCCAGACTAAGGTCAAGCCTACTAAACCTGGCAAACATCAGAAACAAACAGAGAGGAGAGACGGGTATTTTGGATGCAGACCTTTAAGGAGAATAACAATAATGATGTAGAATATTATATTCATAAAGTAGCTGAAAGTATCCTAAGAACTAAACCAACATGGGAATGAAGAAGGGAGATTCTGCTAATAGGGATGATTGCAGAGACAACAGACAAGAGGGGGCTGGAATTCATTGGAGAAAACTGACAAAGGAACCAAGGTATTGGGAGCAAATAACTAGATAGGAAAAGGTGACAGAATGGGAAGATGCCAAGAATTTATCTGGACTGCAGGTTAAGAGATTGCCTATACTCTGATATCAATCATTGATAGGGAAGGCAAACAAATAAATATGGGGTCCTAAATGAAAAACTAGTACTGGTATAGTTTTTAGTAGAATCCAGAACAGAAGTTGCTATTAAAAAAGAAATAAATTAGTACAGCATATAAAACATTGCATGATAACTGTAAGAATCAATCAGAGGAGGTTAGAAAGGACTAAGAACAGAAACTGGATAAACAATTCACAAAGAAACAATGGGCGGGATATATATGTATGTCTCCAGAATATGCAACAAAGTCTAGAAGATTTAGGATCATTTGCTTGCAAGTGTTTACATAAGTATTTTAATACTCCAAGTATACCCAAAGAATTTTTACGCAGGTAGACACAAATGTTGGAGGTGTGATGGGGAAGAAAGAGGTAACTGGGAACATATTTTCTGTGAGTGTAATGAGTTGGTAGAGTTTCAAGATTCTCTGCGGATTGCTTTGTCAGAGATACTGGGTGAGCAAATTGGTGTAACTAAGGAAATTATTTTTTGAGCTATGATACAGAATCAGAATTGCCAAGATATAGTAAAGCCTTGCTGAGTCTAATTATGGTGGCTGCCAAAAAAGCAATTACTAGAAAATGGAAATCAAAGTCTAAACCAATTGTACTAGAAGTAGTGAATATAGAAAAAAAGATAAAACAACTGGAATTGGGATCTTTGGAAAAGGGTAGGAGCAAATTACATAGGAAAAAATGGGAATTGTGAGAAAAATACATGCAGAGGAGGAACGGGATTTTAAAAAAAGGCAAGATTTGAATGAGCTATGTAATGTTTGACTGACAATGACTGGATAAATTATAAGTGATGTATAATGTTTGCAACTACAATTGTGTCAACATGGTTTGTAAAGCATAATGTTTGCAACTAGAATTGTATCAGGGTGGTTTGTTTTCATCTATATAAATTATCACATGTGACATACATAAAGATGTTTCTTGTTTAAAAAAAAAAACTGGTAGACTTCTTTGAGAAGGTCACCAAGGCAATAGATGAGGGGGAAAATGGTCCATATTGCCTATCTCTACCTGGCTAAGCCAATTAACACAGTGCCACACTCTGGTATAATTGACAAAAATCACCAAAATGGCCATAAATCTCTACATAACTAAGCTGACTCACAGACAGGATCTAGGAAGTCAGGATTGGTGAAAACATTTCGACTAAGAGACTGATCACCAATAGGGTACCTCAGGTCTCTGTTGGGACTGCTCCTATTTGGCATCTACTTCTCAGAGGTAAAGGCTAATATCAAGGGCCTTTGGCTGTCCAAGTTAACAGATGACTGCAAATTAGGAACTATGACAGATTCACCCATGACACAAACCTCTTATGGTAACTATTTGAAATGTCAGGACCCATTAGAGCGAATTCCTAAACACAAAACCTGAATGGCCGAAACAATGGACTTACATATTCTAAGCCCAAGATACCATTTCTTGGAATATTCCCTTTTCTCCAAGGTATAGTGATCTCGGAATTGGCACATATAAGTTTAGGGGATGTGAGAGGCTTGCTTCCCACATTAGGTGGTTTAAGGGGGGGGGGTGCTTGCTGTCCCTGCAAAAATAAGTTTTAAGGAGAAGAGCATTTTGTGAGATTCACTCTTCTCCTGTTTTCAGTCTTTTTTTTTTTGGATTTTTGGCACTTTATTAGGGAGCCACATCTTATGGAAAGATCTAACAAAAAATGACTAGTTGCAAATGCATGGATTACTACTCAATACAAAGAAATGCATTATAGTGCCTTTTGGGAAAATAGCCACCCAGGCTAATTAATCCATCGATAAAACACTCCTACGAGTTGACCTGATAGTCAAGGATATGGGAACATATACAGACAGTAATCTAGACTTGAACCAACATATGCTCAAGGCAATGGCATCCACGTCCAAGAAAGTCATAGTGCCAACTTAATCAGCTCTTATCAGACCTGTCATTGAGTATAATGCTCTCCTTAGCATGCATCTGACCAGACATAAGCAAAGGTTCCTTACCAGAAGAATCCAAGGTATAATCCTACATGGATCGCCTTAAAGCCCTATCTCTATACTCAGCCTCCTACAGTTTTCAGAGAAGTGATCTATGCCTGGCATACAAGACATCCTCAGATCCAGCTCTGATGGACCTTTTGCACACCCGCAAAGCAAACAGCATCAGAACTACTTGATACAAGGATTTAAAATTTTGCTTGAGACATAAATAGGACATGTGGACAGATGTGTCTCAGAGGATCCTCATACCCTGGAACAGGCTTCCCAAGAGTGTGAAGTTGAGTCCACTCCTAATCCTACTTAACAGGCAGAGGCAGACAGTAATGCCCAAACTAACATACCCACCACATAACCTCTACAAACTTCCTAACATATCCCTCCTAATCAATGCCCATGATACACAGGGACACAATTGGATTAGGATGTATGTCTAGGTTTATAAAGGCCCAGGTGCTAGTCTAGTATTTACCTATGAACCTAACTACCATGGAAACAGTTAAACTGCAAAGAAAACCACAACATTGTTTTTTCTCTAAACTTTACCACCCATGAAAGAAGCGACATTAAGACTATAGCATGTAAATGGTACCGCCTCACAAGAACCACAGTTAGCATCATCCTGACAGTGCTCTTCCTGTCCATAAAGCAAAACATTTCTATTACCATACATAATACATAAAGATACATATTTTCTTTTTCTATATGTTATGCTTTTCAGTGTTTCTCCTACCTATTGATTCAACTCCATGACAACATATAAACTCTTTTGTGAATGACACACCAGTGCAATCATAAAAGACAGTGCTATAACTAGAATGGGAACAGCATTCAGTATATAACCAAAAAAAAAATAAAAGCATGGTCCCCCAATGCGGGGATTACATTCTCCCCCCACACCCCCATTACTTACATATACAAACTCTGCGGTTGCCACTTGTCAGTCAAAGGATAAAATCCCCAAGATGTTACAATCTTGATCTTCTAGGACAAAAGAATGTAAATAATAGCATCATAATGGAACTCATAAATAAAGACATAGGGAACTTGCAGACTTTGGATCCAACTCAGTTTGGCTTTGTCAAAGGCAGATCCTGCCTCTTAAACTTGGTTGACTTTTTCGAGACAGTCACCAAGGCCATTGATGAGGGAAAGGCAGTCCATACAGCCTACCTCGACCTGGCAAAGGCCTTCGACACAATACCCCACTCAGGTATCATCGAAAAACTCATCAGCTTGAATGTAAACCCATACATCACAAGATGGGTTGCAAACTGGCTAAGTGACAGAACCCACAGGGTCAGAGTTGCTGGAGCCATGTCAGACTCAAAGCCTGTCACAAGTGGTGTCCCACAGGGCTCAGTCCTGGGTCCACTCTTGTTCGGCATCTACTTTTCTGAAGTACAAGCAAACACAGGAGGGTTATGGCTGACAAAGTTTGCAGATGACTGCAAACTGGCCATAGTCGAAAACACATCTGACACAGATATCCTCCAGAAGGGCCTCACAGAAATGGATAACTGGTGCCAGAGCCATGGCCTGAAGTTAAACGCCAAAAATGCATAGTCATACCCTTTGGGAAAAACAAGGCTACCCCTAGCTACCATATAGGTGGCAATCCACTGAGCACAGAAAAAGTCATCAGAGATCTGGGGACCCAGGTTGACAGTAGCCTTCGTTTGACACTCATGTTGCTAAAGTAGTTAGGAAAACCTTCTATATCACCCACCTGATCATGAAGGGATTCACATCTAGATCAAGGGAGGTCATCGTCCCCTGTACTCATCACTTATTAGACCTATGATTGAGTACAATGCCCGTTCGAATGTATCTGACCAGACACCTGCTGCAGCTTGAAAGGCCCCAAAAGTTCCTCACCAAAAGGATAAAAGGTCTCAAAATATGTCTTATGCTGCCCGACTGAAAGAACTCCAGCTCTATTCAGTCTCATACCGCTTGCTCAGAGGTGACCTGTGCCTGACATATAAGGCCATGTCAAACCCAGATTTGATGAATATGCTTCACCTCAAAAATCTAGATCCCTCAGAACCACAAGGGCGGAGACTTAAACCTTGACACGGTTATAAATAGAACGTGCTGGAGGGACAGATTCATCACCCAGAGACTCCCTATGCTGTGGAACAAAATCCCGGTACATGTGAGGCAGAGCACCTCTCTGGTCTTGTTCAAGAGGAATCTTGACCAATGGATGGGAGATTGCAGATATACCCCAGGGATTACTTCAGCGTCACTGCTTGACAGAGGCACAGCAAAATGATAGGCATAGTTTTTATTCAAACTAAAGGGGTGGCGAAAGCCACATAACTATGGGCTAGGCTTATAAATGCCCTTGGGCAGATAGCCTAGTATGAACCTATGAACCTATGAACCTATAACTCACTACCAGTGACATAATGTGTCATATGTTTCTCGACTTCAAGCTTGGTAGTCACTGTACTGTTTAACTAATAAAGTTAAGAAAATTGTAACTTTTCCAAATGCTATTTTTGTCATAGTGGAGTTCATTCAGGTTTAGTCGTTTATAATAAACGTTTGGTTTTTGACAGTTGGATTGTGAGCACCTGGTA
Organism: Protopterus annectens; assembly: GCF_019279795.1. Lineage (NCBI taxonomy): Eukaryota > Metazoa > Chordata > Ceratodontiformes > Protopteridae > Protopterus > Protopterus annectens. The sequence goes on along the minus strand of NC_056747.1, from coordinate 541,824,749 downwards.
AGGGTGCTACAATTTTACCATCAATGCTTGTGTTAACGATAGAGTGCAAAGGTTTCTTTTACCATTTCTTTTCATTATAATTATGACTGCATGTAATAAAGTGGGCTTTCTTATTCTAAAATGCGCAGTGTTTACTTTACTTACTTCGGTGGGCCTATATTTATTATGTTTAATAAATTAGTGTTTCTATTTATTGTATGCAGAGCAGCTGTCCAGTTACTTCCTGATTCCATATTATCCATAACATATATACCCCCACTTTCTGACCATGCATTAGAGTAGGAAACCAGTTTGGTAGTGAGCTGGCATGTTTTCTGCAGTCTAAAAATAATGTCTTTTGACTTTTCCCAGTTAGGAGTCACCAAAGCGGAACTCCGGTCTGCAAATGATTGGCAGTGGATTTTTACGGTGCTGAGTTGCCATCCCATTGCCCAAACTTCAAAGAAGGCACACCCATTCACACTCGCACCTACCTGCATGTCTTTAATGTCACTCGACTGCGGAGAGGACATGCAGATTCCACACAGAAGGCGCTCCAGCTGAGAATCAAACGAGAGAACCTCTTGCTGTGAGGCAGCAATGCTAACCTCTGCACCACCGCATTTTCTGCAGTCTGCAGCAGATTTTATTACAAGTAACCAGAAAGCATCACTATCAGTTACTCAGTCAGACAATAAATCAAACACAGTTATATTCCAGTGGAAGGTGACAAAAGTAAGATGGAACAGGATAAATTTCTTAGTAAGTTGTAAAGTATTTGGCATACAGTGCAATCAGACAGATATAAAACTGGTGAATCAGCAGGTTGAACCTCAGGCAACTGAAGTTCAGCAGTTCGGTCTTCATCCACAGGCAGGTACCCGTCTTGAGTGACCTGAGGCAAATTGGTAAATTCCATAAATTCCCTTCTTTTTATCAATATCTAGTACTGATTTTAGAATTTGGCAAGATTTTGGGGAAAAGTGAAATGTGTATTAAGCAAGAAATGACAATTACAAGACACTGCCTGAATCAGGTTCTACTATGAAACACCAAGTTCCTGAAAGCCAACAAACCAAAAGAAAGCAAAAAAAGTCTGAAACACAGAAGGGCAAAAAATAATTTTTAATTTTTTTGTGTGTGTGCGTGAGAGGGCAAAATCCCCTGCACCCACCAATGTGGGAAGACAAACCCTGAAACATATATACAAACTTCACAGTCCCACCAAGTCCAAGAACGAAAAATCTACCAAAATAAGCAATTCATTGCCAGCGCACATTTAGAAACACTCACCAACAATCACTTCCTACGGAAACAGCATTTGGCAATATGCCTTTCATCTTTTTTTCTGTATATTACTGATGCTTGAGCAATTACACCTCAGGCACCTGTAGAGAAGCCCCTAAATCGACAGGCCGAATCCATTTTCAACAGCTTGGTTTTTAAACAAATAGTGTATGACTATATTAGTCTTTTAGTCGACAGCAGAGGTAAGAATTAGAGGACGTGATGTGTGCAAATCCCCCACATAACAGGGCTTTGTGGCTCACCCCACAGAGGAAGCAAAAAACAAATTATACTTCAATCAAATATTATGCCTTGGGATGCAAGCAGCCACAGTCTTTGTGCTCCAGTAAGTGCACATTTTTTGAGCATTTCTTAGAAATTTTAGCACCTGATGCTAAATTATGTCTATGAGTGTCTTCTGAGAATGAAAGTGAATGCCAGCCTCTCTAGTAAAGCCATAATGAAGTTGAGATGTAATTGTAGAGTTTCTGGGATGAAGACTGAATCAGGTGGTCAGCCAGGTACAGGAAAATTTGGATCCCCTGGGTTCTGCAAAAAACTGTAGCCGGAGCCAAGCACTTTGTGAAGACTTGAAGCTGAAGTCAATCCAAAGAGTAAAGCAGAGAGAGAATTGAAAATGCAATAAAGAAACTGAAAACCTGAGAAATTTCCTGTAGTCAGGGTATATAGGGATATGCAGGTATGCATCCTTTAGGTCCAGGTTGACTAGGAAAGCCTAGGGAAAGATTAAGGGAAGAAAGGTCTGAGTAGAAAGCATACCGAAAGATAGAACTTCTAAAAAGATGGTGAGGTATGACAAATCTTGAATGGGCTTCCATGATCCCTCTTTCCTGGGTATCAGGAAGAGTCTTGAATAGAAACCTTTTTCCTGGCCCCATGGAGGAACTGATTCTATAGTCCCCTGGAAGAGAAGGTACTGATCAAGCAAGGGATGAGATTAGATTGAGTGGCAGGTGGGGAAAGAATTCCCTTTTAAAAGGAGAGCTCTTTCCAAGACCAAATGTAACTATTTTATATGATCGTCAAGACCCATTTGTCTTGGGAGGGAGAGGGAGAGACAAGATGAGTCTTTGGGACAAAGGGATCTGTCGACCAAAGTAGGACATAGGAGGCAGAAAATAGAAAGTAGTGGATTTTTCTAGAAAAAAATATTTTTCCAGTCTGATTCCCACTGTGATTTCTCGATATCTCTGTTTTGTCTGTTTTTTTTTTGTCGTTTGAAGGGGTTTAGTTCCCTATGGAGCAAAGTGGTTAAGTCTGGAGGGATAGATTCAGTGATGTAAGTAAAATCTGCTTGAAATCCACTATGACTGCCTTTTTCCTGTAGGGTTTTAAAGAGTTCAGCAATATCAGGGACAAACAAAAGATCCCTATGAAGAGTGCAGTCCAGTAACATGGCCTTCACATCTGCAGGGAGAGACTGGAGGTGAAGCCAAGCAAACTTGTGGATGGCCAAATTGGTGATCACAGCCCTGCAGGAAGCCTCCGCAATGTCACTGCTGCACTTAAGTGTCTGAAAAAATGGTTGGAATTGTTGAGTACAAACACAGCCTGGAATTTATATTTGGAATCTTCAAACTCAGCTAGAATCTTATTTATGTTTCTCAGAACTGATACAGAATAATCAGCCATTTATAACTGGTAGTCTAGAGTCCGAAAAGCCAGGGTGGCAGAGGTATAGGTTTTTAGCCGTAATTGTCCATAGCCCTACTGTCTCTGTCTGATGGTAGTGCACTGGATGTAGGGATGAGTTTGGTATGTTTATCTGTAGAGTGAGAGGGAAAAAAAACAAAAAAAATGAGGGGCCTACTGCAGGATTTTTGTAATGGAATTTCATCTCTTCTAGGACCTTGCAAAACCTATTTGTTTTCTTGGGTACTGGTGGCTGTGAGTTTGGGCCAGTGGATGTGGAGGCAAAGGCATCCAAGAGGATAGGGGGTACAACAGAAGGTGTTTGTGGGCCCTAATTTCAATAATTCATAGCACTTATTTTGTACGTCTGAGACCTGTTCAGTGTCACACTCAAAGAGTTATAACATCCTGGAGATTGTTTCAACTAAGGAAAACTCTTCAAATGGGGAATCTGGTGACAAGGTATCTTCTTCTGAGGTCAACTGTCCAGTAGAATGAGTTTGGAAGGAATAAGCCACAGAGTCTTCATCTGAATCAGATTGCTCCTCCTCTTCTTCATGTCGACTTTCGGGGGGGGGGGGGCAGAAAACAGAAGGGAAGGAGGCTTCAAAGATAAGAAGGCTTTGTATAAACCTTGAGAAAAATCTAGCCAAACATAAACAGAACATATATTGACTGAAAGTGACAATTCATAGCAAATGTATATGCATATGCATGTATATCTATATATATATAGATATATATGAATTAGTGCATTTTTGCAACCGTTTAAATGTGGGTAAGGTTGACAAGTGCATGTACAATAGGATACCAAGACTTGTGTATGATATCACAATATAAGGCTGGTGTAGAAAGGCAAGCTCAATAACTCCTCAGCTTGGACACAGTACAAAGTACACGAGTTTATTGCACACAACACAAAATAACAAAGAAATTCTCTAGGTTAAGCACTTTCATCTGACACAAGCAGACTTCCTCAGCCTTTCTACACCAGCCTTATATTTCTTTACGTTGTTGCTGTGCTGTGTCAGTGATATCACAATAAATATTTTATTAATTTCATAAATAAATGTCAGTCAGGTTCAGTGCGATTATAAGAAGAATTCCAGGTGCTATAAAAACTGTTTAAATCTCCTTCCTGAACTATCATTAAGTACTTGTTGCACTCTGAATTGAAGTGTTATTGTCAATTACATGCATAAAATGGTAGTAGTCTGAGCACATCATTACACATAAAACCAGCCCTTATAAGTAGAGTGAATAAGGAATCTTTGGTTACATGACTTAATTCACCGTATTTATTGGTCATTTTAGCTGTTTAACATGAATGAGCTTTTCAATTTAATACCTTTCATTTACCTAAGGAAGAGAGCACATCAGCTTAAAAGCTAATGTACTTGATTGAGCGACCATTTGGTTTTACTAATCCAGAGTTTTGGATGTACCATCCTTTTTACTGTTGCACTTATTTCATCTAGTCTTCTTAACAACTCCCACAGCTTTCTCCAAACACTCTCTCTCTGAATACAACAGGTATCCCACTTTTTAGTTAATTACATTTTTGTTATAAAATCAGATAAGATGAAATATTTAAGACCATAGTGATGTGACTAGAAATAGTTGTATATGCTAACAAAATTATATATCTGTATTAGAAAATATTTAAAAAACTGTAAATATAAACCAGCTTCAATTTTTACTCTAGTTAAAATATTCAAATCACACATTTATTTAGTATTTCAAGCTACTGACTTGCCATGCAGTTGAGCTGATATTAGTATACACAGTATTTATACATCTGGACTCAAATCTGCCTTTATCCACATTGTCATCTTCCAGCTATCATAATGCCATGTTAACAGCAGCACCAATAAATGTCACTAGCACTACAAACGCTATGAATACAGACCCCCCCTCCCCCATTACGGAAGGATACATCTGTCTCACCATCAAGGTTACATCACATAACAGCCACATAGTACCCAGTACTATACACTATGCGGGCATAACATTCGACTTAATTCCTTTAAGTTTTTGGGGTTTCTAATACCACAAAGGGAATAGGCCCCATTCCTAAGTCAAAGTACGAATAAAGGTCATGCAATTAGTACTGTTTCAGTCTTTGATGTTTGCCAAAAATGCTCTTCACAGCACCCGTAATGTGCCCAAAATTCACTCTTGCAATTCATAACATGTATCAGTAGCATATCTAAACAAGACTTCTTTGAGACCCATTGCTCCTACTACAACTATTAGAAATGTCTTGGTATCTTTCTTCCACATTGCCCTCATTTCTGCCTGCAAATCCTGGTATTTTATGACTTTGTGTGTCTCACTAAGTAAGATACTATAATCACTGGGTGTAGCAATTTCCGTAATCAATGAAACTTCTGTATTCTTTTCATGTCCTACTATATGTGATTTTCTTGCATCTATTTTTTGAATTACTGGTAATGGGTGATGTGATCCCATGTGATATAAACTTCACCATTCTTTATAATGCTTTCTGGCTCACGTTTCCAATGCTTCTTGGCTACTTCAATAACATAATATTTGCACAATCCCCAGTGCAAGTCTTGCCACATTATAAAGCCTTTCAGTATACAGGCCCTCTGTCATTAGTGTATCACACCCAGCAACAAAATATGTAACTATTTTCAATTCTGTTTCACAGAATCTGCATTTGCCTGTTTCTCCCACATGTTCAATGGACTTTGTAAAGCCACGTGTATGCAGCCCACTGTCCTGAGCCACTAACATTAATCTTTCAACTTTTAGTTTAAATTCACCTCTCCTTAACCATTCCTACCTCAGATCCTGATGAACATGATTTCTGTACTTTCAACTACATTTATGCCTTTTCCACATTTTTGCCTTTTCATCTGATCCCTCTCCTTATATTCTTTCTTTTATTTTTTTGGCACCTTCAGTTGCTGCCTGATTTTTGTCTATTTCTGGTTTGTTTTCCATTCCCACTTTACACTGATATGCTTCTGCTAAACTAAGCAGGGTGTCATCTTAGACTGGTCCTCTTCATGTTTCCAAAACTTTCACTACGTTTCATTCTGGTGAGGTCAGCAGATATGTATGCAGTACTACAAGTGTAGATCTATACATGTGATCAGTTTTCCCAGACTTGCTTCAGAACGAGGAATGTATAATCTTGGTATGGACTGATTTTTATATATCATTTGATAAGCATGAAGTGTTTTTCTTGTTTTCCTGTCCATCTGATCCAGTACCTTTTGGGGCCAGCCAATCAGCCCAAAAACTGCAAGTTAGAACAGAAAAAGCAACTTTATAGTTTGGACTTTGTTCCTAAATGTCAGGGCTGTTTTCAGTATTAAGTCCTCTAAAATATTCCTTATTGAGTTTTGTTTGTATTTTACTGCTGATCCTTCATCAATTCCCAAATATTTATACATTCCCTCTTGCCCAAGCTCCTTTATATCACATTCCTGTCCCAGACTGATATTTTATTAGTGCTGCAGCTTTTCTGTTTTAAATACTGCTTTTGCACATTTATCAAGACCAAGTAACATTCTTATATTATCCAAGAAAGTTCTGACCACTTCCACTTGTGCTTTTAGCTCCTCATCTGATGAACTATATGATTTTAAATCATCCACAAAAAGATGAAAAGTCTTTACACTTTGTTGTTGTCTGGGAAACAAATTGTAACCATGACCTAATCTGTTAAGTAGAGAGCTTAATGGGTTAAAGGCAAGAAAAAGAGCAGAAGCGCAGCGGTAACAGAGTCCCCCTGGAATGTCCCACTTTGAATAATTATCCCTGGGATAATAATTTGTCCTTTATCACAGATTAGCTGCAAGGTGGTTTGCCAATTACACTGCAGTGTCTATGACAGTGTACCTTACGCATCTGTAAAGAAAGCGGGATGCTGTCAAATGCTTTTCTGTAATCTATCCCAGCCAAATTTTGATTATTCTTATTTTATAATTCTCCATTATGATTTTAACAACAAGCTATCCTTTGTTCCATATGGCTTTCTTTTGTTACCCCTTTGTTTTACTGCCATGATTGAGTTTTTCTACTATTCCATTCCTATGACACTCAGGTGACACTGTACCAAATCAGTCACTTACAAGATATGTTGCATTTCCATATGTGATTATTTTTGTGCATACCTCAACTTGCCTTTAGCAGTATGTTCCTATATTCAAGCATATTAATAATATCCATCCATATTTAAGATTCTCAACATAACATCTGGTTAAGCATATATTGTACTGGCTGGTGCAAATCTCAGTATGGCCGCTTCTTATACACCTGTTCTTATTTTCAGTTATTTTCCATTTCTCCATTTAGCAGTTTGTAGGTGTGCTTAGCCTACAACATTGAGCCTTGAACGTGAAAGATCATTCTCACTCATCCACACTCCCAGGCTAGAAAGCCATGCTCTCTTGGTTTTATCTCCTTTGATACTGCATAGTATTAAACCTATTACCAGCAAAGATGTAAGACTAAATGGTCTAGATCCAGACACTACAGCAGTCCTGGGTTTGATTCTTACAACCTCCATTTGCCTACTGAATAATTCAGGGCAAGTTATTAACAAGACATTGTTCCCAGGTCACCCAGAAAAGGGGTTGTGTATTCACCGGGCCTGCCTGGGTTACACATACACACATACGTATGTATGAGTATAGATATACGACTCGATTATCGACAAAAAAAAAAAAAAATGATGAAAATGCTACCATCTATATGTATGTTTCGTTAATATCTGGTAGAGCTGAAGCCGTGAAGCCTGAACTGCACTATCTAACCCAGATGGGTGAGCTCAGTTCAGCTGGCTCATCTAATGCCTAGGCCCTGCTATATGATTCTGGATCACCTGGGGAGATCAGAGCTCAGTAAAAAATTGAGATGCATTATTTCCTGTGTGAATAAACACTCAGTGTATATGATGGCTATTTGCAAGCTAATGTACAACTAACAAAACTGCCATCTTGTCAAGAGTTCAGTGTAGCAAGGTATTCCTCTTGTACTTTAACGTACTGTACCCTGTGGTATCTTTAGGTCAGGCTTTGCCCTCTAGGGAAAAAAAAGTACTGTGTAAGAGATGGTTTGAAAATATTTTTTTCCTGTGGTGGATTAATGCAGAACCCCTGTGTGATAATCCCAAAGCCTTAAGTCCCCAAAATATGTAGATACACATTCATTTGGAAAAGTTATATTAGTTCAGTCCAACTCATAGTGGTAGGTACACTCCAGCTTGCATTTGAGACAGATAGTACCTCTGGTGCCGTGTTTCAAGGGCAAACAATGACCAGGTAATGGTTCTCAATAAATATTTATCCTAAAACAGAACAAGCAGGACAGGAAAGGAAAGAAAACAGCTGCACTTTATTCCAACAATTCATATTAGAATACCCCCCTCCCCAAGACTGGAACAGTATTACACATTTGCAATAATACATTCTTGCTGGTATTTAACATCATATTCTAAGCTACGCAGGTGACCTTCTGCCTGCAGCAGACCTTGTTACTTTAATCTGATGGAGAAGCTGTTCTGTTCAACCGTTTGGTGTCAAAAGAACATTCCGCAAATGTAAGCAGTCCCCATTTTCTTTCCAAACATTGATCAACATATATGTTCACAATTCTCTTATAACCCAGTCACACACTGTAGGACAATAGACCAATCACATCCATAAATACTTTTGAGTACATGTTTTTTTCTACCAGGACCAAACATTTTCACATTTATCACTTATTTTGAAAACGCACGCATTCAAATTTGCGGCTTACATGACTTGTTTTATGAAATTAGGATGAAACAAGTTTAAAATCAGAATTAATTTTTGCCTGTCTACGCAGGTGACAATCCAGTAGAAGATTTTATCATAATCGGATACCTAACCAAAGTTCTATCAATGTGTTTCAGAGGACTCACTCGTCACTTTTTACATGCATTCTTTACATGGTTTTATTGCTTTTACTGTTAATCTGGCCCAAGGACCATACAGAGCAGAAATAATGTGAATAATTCCATTCTTCAGTTTGAATTCTGCAATTCTTTCAGTTATGATGGAAACTATTTTGTTTGGCACAATCTTTTGTTTGCCTGTCGCATGTCAAAGGACTCGAATTACAATACTCAGAACAGGGTGAATTTTAGCAGGAGTAAGGGGAGTATAACTTTATTTTCAAACTTTGTTTTCTTGGAGTTTTCACTGTACTCTGAGGAAAAGAGCTATCAAAGTTAATATATACAAGTATCAGTGGGCAAGGGTTTGGCACCTTAAATTAGGGGTGCAGGTGTTCATCTCCCCTTTGCAAAAACAGTTTATAAAGGTGATGTTTGGAATTTTTTTCTGGAACACTTTCCCATTCGCACTGCTGACTAGAAGCTTCGCATTGACCAGGTCCCAGATAGTCACATCCCCATATTTCCTCTGAGGACATGCCAGTTCCTTGGTGAGACCCATATCAGGAGGATGGCCCTTCCATTGACAGCCCTTCACTCAAAATTTCACAAAGTCCCTAGTGTAGGGTCTCTTAGGGATAGTGTGCAGATGTGTGCCACAGGTGGGGAAGGGTCATACAAGGAGCCATGATACTAGACTTGCAGTGGACGTTTTTTGTTTTACTTCCCTCTGACATGTTGATTTACATCACAAGAGGCATGCGGCCTGCCATTCATAAAGTGAATGCACCCACTTACGTGTTGATGCCTTTCCTCAAATGCCCAGCACCCTCTCACCTTGCAGCATCAGGCTGCCAAAAGATTACCAATATCACCACCAGAATCTATCTGTACCCATGTACCCCAACAAATTCCCAGTCCCACCTTTCTGGGAAGAGGTAAGCAGGCATGGCCTTGCCCTTTTTCTTCTCCCTACACCAGCACGTGCTCAAGCTACTAATTTAATTCAGAATGCCTGGGTTGCAATTGGGACTTTATACTTCTATGTCAATGGAAGTGGTAACATTTTCTATTTGCTGTTTTCATTCACAATGGCAGTTTAACTGTCAGACTGTCAGCACTCACAACATCATATCTCACCCTTCTGATAGGGAGCCTGGTTTCCAGCTTTGCATTATCCTAGTATCTAATGAAAATTGAAGTTTATCCTTAAGCAGTCCTTCCGTATCACTGTTGCAATATACATAACCTAAGGGATCTCCTGCCAAGGATAACCCAATGTCTGGCCAGTATACCAAAGTCTTTAGTACTTATAGGCATTATACGTCACATGTACACTCCCCATGCAAGGCGTAGGGCATGAAGATGAAGTACAGATGCACACACTCAATTACTTTGCTGTCAGTCCAAATACCATCATTCAGTGTCACTCTGAACAGCTTTCTGCTGTGCTGATTACTAAGCCGCATTTCAGATAAGTGCTCCATTGGGGTTTCTTCTTATATTTCTTTTTTATTTAGTGCTGTTGGGTTCATGTCATCCAGACAGGGAAAATGTCCATGTGGGAGGCACATTCCCAATAAAGACCATCACCACTAGTGTATTTTCTGTTTGGGTCCTTCCCATGACCATATGCAGTGTTCAATCTGCCAAGCTTTTTCCCTAAGATCATACGTAGTGATTTCTCCTCTATTTACTTCAAAAAACAACAATTTAAGCTGTTGGCTCAAGTCACTATGGAGGAATCTTGGTGTCCAGAGGGTCAGCCATCTGCCAAGAAAAAGGCCAACATACTTAGGTCTGATATGGCTGCTGCCAGCCTCCTCTGTACATCTCTCTCGAGGCTAGTGAAAGCCCAGAGGATCATCCAGTGGTTGCCTCAGAGTCCTCTGCCACCACCTTGTCAGAGGCTGGCATGGATCAGACTTCTTGGATGTCCACAAAGGCTTTACAAATGTCTGCTTCTGACACTGAAGGGGAACCTCAGCCGATTATATCAGAAGGACCAAGGAGGATTCCATAGATCTTAGTTAGGTAGAAGATTATGACTACACTTATTGAACACTGCCAAGGTTCTGACCCTTAGAAGGTTTTTTGTGCGGACGTCCTGCAAAAAAGAAAAGAAAAAAGCATATTTCTCCTGTATTTAAGGATCCCCAATGTGAATGGCAGGATTTTACTCAGGGGCTATTTAATGCTTTAATGGCTTTAAAGCCTTCTTAAGAGGTATCCGTGCCTGCCCCTCTCTGGTCTTCAACTCCGCTTAAAAAACCCAAAGAACTAAATTTTTTGTATGAGGATCCAGATTCTGCAGAGGAGTCCCTGGCTTACTCTTCTCAAATTCCTTCCCCCTTGGACTAGAGTTCAGAGGAAGAGGACTCTATTAGTCTAAATTCTCCTTTGGAGGAACTCTCCTTTGACGGCACTGTTTCATACATGTTGGATGTTCCTTTAGATAATAAAAATCTTTTTTGTGCTGCTGCTGAACTTTTCATGTCTCTCCAGGATAAGGATAAAGCCTTGCAGGAGTTGAAACATAGTTTTGTTTCTCATATTCCTCAGTTTCAGGGGAATTAACCCTCCAAATCTGCTTTTGTTTTTGGCAGTCTCACCCTCTGCCTAGGAAAAAAAAGGGTTCTAGACATGTGCCTCCTGCTAAGTCTCCTCAAATCCCTACCTCCCAGAAACCTGCTTTTCAGGATAAGCCATGTTCCATTTGACAGTTTGCTTCCTCTCTCCCTCAGCCAGGTTCCTTTCACCCTCTGTCATTCCCGGTCTCTTCCAAATTGGTTAAAGATCACAATAGACTCTTGGGTTCTGTCCATTATCCACTAGGAATATTTCATGGTTTGGAAATCCCTTATTCCCTTTTTGGGCATCCCTCAACCTTCTAGGGAACAACTTTCTCTTTTCCCAGAGGTGATCCATATTCCTTTGGTCCAGGGCACTATTCAAGCTGTGCCTCCTGCCCAGGTAGGAAGTGTTTTTTTTATTCTAGAATGTTTTTGGTTCCCAGAAAGCAAAGCACTTCAAGATCAATTCTGGATCTTCCCCAGCTCAACACCTTTTTCAAAATTCCTTTCTTTTGGATGCTATCTCTTCAGACATTATTTCTCTTTCTTCTTCCCCAGGCCTCTCTGGATCTCAAGGATGCCTACCTTCATATTTCCATCTATCCCCATTTCAGGAAATTTTGCATTTCTGACTCACATTTTCAGTTCTCTACTTTGCCCTTTGGTCTCTCTACTGCATCAAAGGTATTCAGCAAATGCATTGTTCCTGTCATTGCCTTTTGCAGGATGAGAGGAGTTCAGATCTTTCCTTACCTGGGTGATCTGCTCATTCAAGCTTCTTTCCCAGATGCTATGCTTCAGGACCTCAAGTGTACTATTTCCCTGTTACAGAGACTGGGGTACATCATATACTTCCTTAAATCAGCTCAGATACCTTATCATGATCACCTTTTTTTCGTTTGCAGGCTTCAGTCCATCTCACTTTGGTATCACTACCTGTCCCCAAGGCCCTGTCTCTCACTGCCTTTTTCCAATCTCTTCTTCCTCTGGCTTCAGTCATGGCCAGGGAATTTCTCAGGTTTATCAGGTTCATAGCTTCCACCATCCCCATGCTCCCTCTGGCTAGGCTCCACATGAGAAAGCATCAATGGTAGCTCAAAACAGTGTGGCTCCAACACTGCTACCCTCTGTACTTCCTGGTACCCTTCCTTCCCTGTCTCAAGATTGAGCTTCAGTGATGGATACATCACATTTCTCTTAACCCAGGGCTTCCTTTCCAAGCTCCAGTCCTGACTCAAGAGCTCTTTACAGACTCCTCAGACAGGGGATGGGGAGGCCTCCTTCAGCTCTCTCAAGGTTCTGGGTCTCTGTCCTCTTCATCAGAGGTTGGATCACATCAATATAAAGAAGATAAGAGCTCTGCATCTAGCTCTTCAGGCCTTTCATTCCCTCTTTTATTTTTGTTCCCCTAAAATTTTCACAGACAATACCACAGTGACATGGTATGTCAACAAGCAAGTGGGTAGAAGATCCTATCTTCTTTGCATACTAGCTCTTCAGTTCTGGGAAATAGCTGGCCAGTATTAACCGACTCTTCAGGCAGTTTAAATTCGCTCAGAGCACAATCTAGTGGGATACACTTTAGCCAGGTCCAGCAGACAAGCTCATGAATGGATGCCTTACAGAGATGTGTTCCTGGACATTGTCCATTGGTGGGGTATTCTTCAGGTAGATCTTTCTGCCTCCACTCTGAACAGAAAATTCCCTCTATTCTGTTCCAGAGACCCAAGTCCTCTGGCTTGGAAAGTGGACGCCCTGTTTTTTCATTGGAAGGGGAAGTTTATGTTTACCTTCTCTCCCGTTAGTCTGTTACCACAAGTTTTAAATAAGATTAGGCAGAACTCTCCAAAAATCTTGCTAGTGACTATCTTTTGCCCTAGACGGGGGAAACATTCATTTCATCAATGGGGAAAGTAACTAGTTGGCCACCACTTTCCCATGTGCCCCACTGCAGTATTTCAAACCCATCCAGGTGGGGGGCTTCACCCCCCCAACTATATATACCAACTCCAAGACAGCACTACAGTGGGGAAAAGGGCAGATGGGGAGGTGGTGGCCAACTAGTTACTTTCCCCATCGATGAAATGAATGTTCAGTGAATGAAGGTTCGATGGATAGGGTTCGATGTTCAGCCGTTTGATGGAAGTTTCATTTGTTGTCTGAACATAGACCCTAATTTTTCAGTGCCTTGGCCAAATTTCTCTTATTTAGTATGAATGCCACCTCAGGTTTCCCCCGAAAAGAGGCTGTTGACTTAATGGGACAAGTCTTGTCAAAAAAGTGTAAATGACTAACTTTGTTTACTGACAGCCACACACACACACATATCTGTGTGTGTGTGTATATATATATATATATATATATATATATATATGCGTGTGTGTGTGTGCACATACACACACACATATACAAATATGTATTACATTTTGCATTATTTGTCACAGTGACATTGTAGTTTTTGTCTGCTTCAAAATCACATTTCTGTATTTCACCTTCACTATATAAATGATAAAGAGATACTGCTCAGATGTCGATTCTCCCCATTTTGTGCAATGATTATATACCTTCACACTGGTTTCTCTCTACTCTGCCCTCTACTTTATTTTCTTACATATGACATTCAACATTGGGTGGCACACTGGTGCAGCGGTTAATGTTGTCACCTCACAGCAAGAGGTTCTCCAGTTCAACTCTCAGCTGGGGTGCCTTCTGTGCGAAGTCTGCATGCCCTCCCTGCATTGGTGTGGGTTTCCTCCCACATTCCAAACACATTCATCTGAAGCATTTCTCCCCGGGCCTCCACTGAAAATAGGCACTGTCCTAGTCAGACTTTCCCAGTCAACAAATGTTAGATAAAAATAAAAAATAATAATTTTAAAAATGCAAGAATATTAATTATCAGACATCTAGCCAGATATTCAGTTAAGGTTACCAGCTATTCATTGTTTTTTATTCAGATGCATTTGTCATGAGTTTGACTCTGTTGCATAGATGGACAGTACCCTGGGTTACAATCAGGAAGATTCAGAATTGGTTAATTGCCCCAGTGCTGGTGAAAGCAGCTGGGGGTAGAAGAAGAATAAAGGGAGCTCAGCCTGCTCATGTGAGCCCAGGTGAGAGAGAAGGGGCATACACCCGAGAACGCATGCTCTCTTTCAGCTCATTGGTGGATGCCAGTCAGTAAACAAGAAGTTTGTTTTTTCTTTTTTTGTTTGTGGTCGTTTTATGTGAGGATTCCTGTTTGTCTTGGCAGTTTCACACTAAGGCAGCTCTATGGCGAGTGGTAGTGAAAACGCTGACACAGACTTAGCCGGTTTAATAGCCGGGTTGTCTGCCAGGCTTGACCAGATGAATTCAAGGATCGATGATATGCAGGCTACGTTTTGGACGCCGAGAGTGGGTATTTCCGGTGCTACCAGCAAGACGGGTTCGAGTCAAGGGACCTTAGATGATTGGATTCCAGCGGGACAGCCAGAACGGCAGAATTTTATTGCTAACAACGTGGCTGGTTCAGCTAATAGTCAGGGAGATATTTTTTTACTCTCTGGTGATGATTTTGGAGCTGAGGAGAGGGCAGGACGCCCGGCCTCGTATGCCGTAGCGGCTTCAAACCAACGTCCTATTTCCAATCTACGAACTGATACAGCAGTTCCGGACAATGTTGACAACGGACCTACTGGAACCAACTCTGGGTTACCGGACCTAGGGGGTTGGTTGTTGGATACTACTAATTTCATGTTCGGTCAACAAGGTATGCTACCCGGTACTGTTGTACCTAATATGAAAAATACATGTTTAGCAGATAAACTTAAACTATTTGACTCCAAACTGCTTAAATTAAAAAAGTTGCAGTTGGAGTCGGCTTATTTTAAGCAATGCATTGTTGAAAATTTGATAACGAAAGGGTTACGGAACAACTTTACGCCATCTGGCCTAATTACTGACCAGGACTTTTCGGTTGACTTGGAAGCACTTTTTCAAAAACAAGGTGTTGAATTGCTAGAACTGATTGTCAAACATTATGCGTTGCATATGGATTTATTAATGAATGACATTAATAATTTGGACAAAGACATTAAAATCGACCTGGACTTTAATAGATATAGATTCGATTATGGACGGATCTTATCTAGTATTGACACGCTGTTGTTAAAGTTGAAGGGGAATAAAAACTAAAAATTTATTAGAGATAGGGAAGCCTATTCTAAGGAATGTGCATACCCCAATTTAAAGGGACCTAGGGACAACCGTTTAGGTTGTACTAGAGATAACCAGACGATAGATGTGGAGGAAGGCAGGAGTGGGTTGGATGACATAATAGAAGAAGACAATAATGAGGGATATGTAAACCCAGGACCAAGGCGGAGTAACAGAATTAAGGGGTTTGCCAAAAACAAAGGGGGACCTGGTAATTTCCAATATGGTTCAAGTATTAATAATAAACCAGGTAACCAGAACAATGGTAATAATAACAATTTTTTTAGGCCAACGCAGCAGCAAGTCCTATGTGAACAGGAAAAGGAATTAGATGAAAACCTAGACACTAATGGGCCAGTCCAGGTTGGGCCATCTTCTCCACCATTGGTGCACACTGACCCACCCCCTTTAACTTTGGTACATGGGTATCCCACCATTCTTACTAATAAGAAAGGTGATTTTAGGATTTATAATTTTTCCGACATTATTCTTGATGAGCAGCTGGTTGAATTACTAGCTTTTGGTAATTCCTTTGTCCCTAGTAGGAATGGGAGTATCTCTAAGGAAATTATAGAACTTAAATGTTTTGTGAGAAAAATGAATCTTAAATTGATGTTTAATCAACAAACTGACACTGAAAATTTAAACAAAGAAGGTAGGGCTGTCGGTTTATGTACCATGAAACTAGCTAGTGTGTTTAACCCCCCTTTACACACAACCTTACAATTGTTTGAGAATATATGTGAAATGGATTTCAGATTTATTGCTGCTAATAGTAATGATAGAGCGAGTATAGGTACTCCTAACATCACTGAAGAACAGATACTGTTATTAGATGAGATATGTCGGTTACCTGTACGAGTATTAAAACCTGATAAGGGTGGTGGGTTAGTGATACTTGATAACATAACATATAATGAGAAGATGACTACATTACTTGACACTGACGCGTATATAAAATCTTCAAAGAGTGAGGTCAATGGCAACACTCAGAGAATTAGGGGCTACTTTAGGGATCTGTTCCTGGCAGGAAAAATTGACATGAACTTGTACAATTATATTGATATTAATTGTCCAAAAATACCTGTCATGTTCGGAATCCCTAAAATTCATAAAAGTATCAATAATCCCCCTATGAGGGCGCTGATTGACGGTAGGTTGTCCATTACGTATCCATGTTCTAAGCTTATCACAAATATACTGGATAAATATATTAAAGGGATTCCCAGTATATGTAAGGACTCGTGGTCGTTTCTCGACAGTATTAATGGTACCCCATTTAATGGTGATAACAACTTTTTAACTATAGATGTCATAGACCTATACACTTCTATACCGCACCAAGAAGCGGTGGAGTGGATTGGGTCTATGCTTCAGGAACTTGGGGCATCTAAATTGGAAGTAGACTTGGCTACAGAGTTATTGGAAATTGTTTTGACCAGTAACTACTTCACTTTTAATGGTGATTTTTTTCTTACAAAAACGTGGTGTGGCGATGGGCTCCCCATGTGGGGCTGGAGTAGCAAATTATGTTATGGGATATTGGGAGGCCAATATCCTAAAGAGGGTCCCTGGTTTAATGGAACCTGTTTTATTCTATACCCGGTTCCTGGACGATATTTTTATATTGTTCAGGGGCTCGGAGGTAGAAGCTGCAGGTTTTGTGGAAACTATTAACTCAACAACTGAATTCCTAAAGTTTACATTCAAATTTTCAACTAGTGAGATTGATTATCTTGACGTCAAATTAGTAAAGGATTCTGTAGATCAAGTACTGACGTCAACTGTATTTAGAAAACCTACATACTGCAATTCATTCCTGCACTTCACCAGTTTTCACCCGTATAAACAGAAAAGGTCCATCGTGAAGGGACAACTGGTGAGGGCAGGAAGAATGTGCAGTACGTTGGTGGACTTCACCAAGGAATGTGCTTTATTGAAAGAGATGTTTATTAACCGTGGGTACCCGGAGAAAATGCTACTAGAACTCATAGGGGAAGTTACTTTCAAAAGGAATAATGGTTTCTATAAACCTTTATTATTCCAACAAAATCTTGTATACATTGACCCTAGTATTAACACAGGTCCGGATGAGCTTGAACTTGTTAATGGGGTGATTGCCACAACAATATCAATAGGTGAAGAATTTGATTTTTCCTTGAGTTTTATCACTACTTTTAGTAATAATTCTAAAGGTATTTTGGATATAATACGGAAGAACTGGCATCTTATATCTTCCAATTCTCTTTTGGTTGAAAAACTAGGTAGTGAGTCTAGATTTATCTTTAGGAGATCAAATAATCTCAAGGAACTATTACAAAGGGACGTACCTCAAGATACATTTCATAAAAGGAGAGGTATGTTCAAATGTGGTTTTTGTAAATTTTGTAATAAGGTTCGAACTGGTGAGACATTCAAGGTTAGGGACAAAAAGTATGACATCCGGTTTACACTTAATTGTGAGAGTAAATCTATCATTTATATTGCCATGTGTAATTGTTGCCAAGGGTTCTACATCGGGAAAACGGACCGACGTGTCCGGGACCGAATGTATGAACATTTGTATGCGATTAAGAATAGGAAGGACGACAATGCACTGGCAAAGCATATAGTCTTGAACCCAGGTCATAGCTTCCAATTTATGGCCATCGACCATGTACCATTAAAGGTTAGGGGTGGCCCTTTTTCGTTAATCTTGGAAAATCGGGAACTGGAATGGCAGTTACGTTTAGACGCATTTAGACATCCTGGGTTGAATAGTAACTGCAATATAGCCCCTGTTCTAAAATTGAAAAGTTATCTTAGATAGACCATACCCCCCTTGGCTGGTAATTTCAATGGTTGGCTGCTATCTCTATGTAGATAGGGATGAACTGGTTCCTCCCCCCCTCCCCTTTTATTATTATATATGGGTGTTAGTGTAAATTTGATAGTTGGGATTTATACACACATATATATTTTCTTCCTTCTTTTTATTCCACCAATGAGCTTCCCTATATATCCCCTATTAGGGTTTATTTATTTTAGTGTGTTTGTACCAACTTGTAGGTATGAGACTGAATTATAGTTTTACATTTATCTGAGGGTATAAGTAATAGTTAGTAGTAATTTGTATTTGTAGTCCTGCATATTCACACATAGTTTTTAGGAGATGTTTTTTTCCTCACAATAGTCTTTGGTCTTATGTTGATGTAATTAGTACATTTATATTTTCAATTTATGTCATTTTATGAAGTTTGTACAAGCTGTGACAGTATTGTTTGTGGTCATGCTTTGTTATGCATTGAGTGGTGTGTATGTATTTAAACGTTTTTTTAAAATGTTTACAATTTTTATAGAATATTGCTGCCGTTTTCAGGAAATAGGAAGATGTCACTTCCTGATGTTACCTGATTTAAACGGAGTGTTGTATGTTTGATTTTTATTGCCTCTGAAGAAGCCACGGTGTACTGGTGCGAAAACGCTCTGTTGATATTTTAAATAAAACGCGTTAAGGCTTTACTCGTGTGGTTTCTGCTGACAAGGATCCTCATTTTGGTGCTGTTTGGTTTTGTTTTTTCTTTTCTTTTTTTGTTAGTAAACAAGAAGTATTTGACTGAAGAGGGAGTAGGGCATCTGTGGAAATGCAATATGGCCCTATGCTTCACCCACTGAAAGCACAAGTCCTGAAGAGTCTCTGGGTATACAGATGGAAATGTCAGGACAAAAAAGTGACAAGCCAATCATCTCATGCAGATGACAGCTGCACTCCCAATAAACCTGTCCCTCTTTAAGGAATTAAATGGGGTGTAGGGTTCACATCCCTTGCAGAATTAATGGGCCATTACAGCAGCTGTGGAGGAGGCAGCTCAAGAACTTATGGGAGAGACTAGAACAAAAAAATGTACTGCTCACATAATGTGTAGTAGACCCCCCCCCCAAACATGTTAGTCACATTTGCAAAACAACATAAGTGTTACTTAGTATAACATCATAGAATAGAAGGTGGACTCCTGTTTTTCTTTCCACATGTCCTTCAGGAATTTCAGTAATAAAATGCTGGTTTAGCATATATACCCAAGTAGGGCAACTAGTAGTAGGTGTGTGCTCATATTCAGAAATCAGAGTTAGCATGACTGGTATTCAGGAAACAATTCAGAATAGAAGATTAGTAAAGTGGGGTTCCCAACAGGTGGCCCTAGGGTCACAATCTGGCCCTTGGTATGCCCTATAATAAAATGTTTTGAAAGGACAGATGCATCTTGGATATGGTGATGTGGCCCCCCCCAAAACCTTGCCAAGTATGGTATATGGCCCCTGAACTATATGGTAAATGACTCCTGAGCTGAAAAGGTTGGACACCCTGGAGTTAAACAAATAGAAGCTGAAGTTGTGGCACACCTGCGAACTGCAGGACTTATTGTAGCATGTGTAACATAAGTTATGTCACAGCATGATGAAAGAATGAGTCCCCAAATTAAGGGAAAACAGCTGGAGTGTGAGACATATGAAGAAGAAATATGAACATAAAAAAGAAAAAGATTTAATATAGTGCAATATTTATGCAAAACAGAAAGCAAAATTAATTAATACAAAAATGCAGCACCAAAGATAATTGAAGAGAAATACAGGCAAAGGCATCTGGATATGGAAAATTTCACAATACAAACAATGTTAAAGAAATAGAAACTGAAGTTATTGATGACCTGCGAAGTGAAGGATTTCGTGTAGAAAATCCAACTCAGGTAACATCACGGTATGATGAAACAATAATTCCCCAAACTAAGGAGGAACAAGTGGAATGGGAAGCATTGGACCAGTTCCCACATGAAGATGCTCTGGAGCCTTTATTAGGAAGCCAATACAAAAGTTCAGTGGACTTGCACAGTAAGGAAAGCAGCAGGAAACAATGCCAACTCTGATGCAGACAATGTTGCGGAGTGATAGGCCAATGAGTTCCCATATGAAAGGGCAGTGAATGACGCAGGATGCAGCTGAGAAGAATCCGTCACAGGAAGACATTCAGGAACTTTCTGTAGAATGCCAAAAGAAAAGAAGCGAACAAAAATGTGCCCTCTGTTTAGAAATAAATAATCTAAGGGAAGATTTACTTGATTTAATAGAAATGGATAGACATATTAAGATCAATGAAAGAAACAGATTACAGAAAGTAAATATGACCCAGAATGTTAGAAATCTGAAAAAAAAAAACAGATGAAGACAGTAATTGAGACTATTAACAGAAATTCATGTGATATAGCAAAAGTAAATTGGTTATATTACTGTGCAGCTAAATTAATAACAGATAAAGCTTACCACAAAAATGCAGAGCAATAAGGGAAAGGAAGGAAGAAATCAAATGGCATCACAAAAGCACTGAACAGAGAAAAACTATAAAGCAATTGAGACAAGAAGTGTCACTGTTAGAAGAGTATAAAAGAGGGCATAGATCAACAAAAATACAAAGACAGATGTGATAAAAGCAACATGCAGTATCAGAACAGACAAGGATGTATCATATACTATTGCAAATAATCTAAAGATGTCAGCACAGACAAAAACATTACAAGATGTGCAGATAAATATAAAAGAAAAATACAAAATAAGCAATTCATTGATGACCTACAGAGAATTGGGGAAACAAAGCAAAAGGAATAGAAACACCACCAAAAAAAGAAGAAATAGACACATTTTGGAAAACTATTTAAGATCCTGCTGAATGTAACAAAGATGCCAAATAGAAAGAAGAAGTAAAAAGGATTGCTTACAGATGAAAAAGATACACCTACACTGATCAGTTACACTACAATGACAAATGAAACAGTGGCAAACCACTTTGCAATTAAGTTATGACAAAAGGCAAATTTTTATCCCAGGGAAAAAAATTCAAATGGTGAATCTTTGTCAGCGCTGATGTTTTGTCTTGCCTTTAACGCATTAAGCTGTTTACTTGGTTATAATTTTGCTCCTAGCAAACAAAATTGCCTAAAGATTTCTCTTCGACTTTTTGCGGATGACTTAAAACTGTACAGTTAACCAGATGAGTTCAACACAACTGCAAGTGGTGTAAACTTTCTCAGATGATATAAGAATGATATTTGTTCCTGATAAATGTGCCAAAGCAATATTTAAAGAAAGTTACAGTACCAAAAAATATCAATGTAGGACAGGAATGTGATATAAAGGAACTTCAGCATGAAGGACTGTATAAATATTTGGGAACTGATTAACGACCGACAATAAAACAAGAACAAATGTGAATAAAACTCAATAAGAAATACTTTAGAAGACTAAAACAAATACTGAAAACAGCCCTGAAATCTAGAAATAAAGTACAAGCTATAAAGCAATTTGCTCTTCCTGTCTTAACTTGTAGTTTTGGTTTGAATGATTGGCCCCAAAAGGTATTAGATCAGTTGGATAGAAAGAAAATACTTCACGTTTATCAAATGATACATAAAAGTCAGTGTGTACCAAGTTTATACATCCCTTGCTCTGAAGGAGTTATATGCCTCCTTGAAAATTATTATATGTGTAGATCTGTGATCATGGGATTGCATACATATCTGCTGACTTTGTCAGATCCAAAACATAGTGAAAGCTTTAAAACATGAGGAGAAGTCTAGGATGACCTCTCTGCTTAGTTTAGGAGAAGCATTCAGGTGTCAGTTGGGAATGGAAAACAAATCACAAGTTGTCAAAATTCAGACAGCAAAAAAAAAAAAACAAACAAAAAAAAAAGAATATAAGAAGAAGGAAAGATACATGGAAAAGCCATAGATACAGGGCCCAGTACAGAAAAATCTTGGAGCAGCCTCATGTTGATCAGGATTTGATGGTTAAGGAGAGGTGAATTTAAAACAAAAGATGAAAGGTTAATATTGGTGGTCCAGGAGAGTGGACTACATACACGTTGGTTTTCAAAGTCCACTGAACATGTGGGAGAAACCAACAAATGCATGTACTGTAAAATGGAACTAGAAACAGTCGCACATTTTGTTACTGGATGTGATACATTAATGGCACTAAGCCTGTATACTGAAAGGCATAGTAATGTGCCAAGACTGTTGCACTGCGGATTGCCAACACTGCAATATTGAAGTAGCTGAGAATCATTGGAAACATGAGCCATAAAGCATTATATTTTATATCACATGGGGTCACCCATTAGAACAGTTCAGAAAATAGATACGAAAAAAAACAGATATAGTAGTCCATGAAAGACAAAAAAAGAAACATTGGTCATTGAAGTTGCTACACCCAGTGATTACAGTGTCTTCCTTACAGAAAGCCACAAAGTCATGAAATACCAGGATCTGCAGGCAAATTGACAGCAACGTGCAAGATAACCAGGTAGTTCCAATGGTAGTAGGAGCAACGGGTCTCATAAAAATTAATCTACTATCATATTTAGATATGCTACCAACACATGTAGCTTCATATGAACTGCGAAAGGAGTCAGTTCTGGGCACACTGCAGGTGCTGCGAAGAGCACTTCTGGAAAAAACTAAGACTGAAACAATACTAATTTCATGAATTTTAATCATACCCTTACTTAGGAAAGGAGTCCATTTCCATCATGGTATTAGAAACCCAAAGTACTTCAGAAAGTAATGCAAGAAATAATAGACAACTAGACTGGCTAGAATTCCCTCAGCTGCTCCAACTATACCAACTACAAATCATCCACTCTGTCCTCTATCTACCCTCCTTCTGCCCCAGCCTCTCCACTATCATATCTAAATATTCCTCTGCTAGGACACTACACAGCTCAAATCAAGAATTATTAGACATCTGCAAACCCAAAACCAAAACAGGCTGCCTTCTCTATAACTATAACCCAGCTACATCCTGGAACCAACTCCCCTTGGAAATAAAATCCCTCTAGCATAGCAAAAGTTTCAAATTAGCCACAAGGAAATACCTAAAAACAAAGTGGTCCTGCCACTGTAGCCAACCACCCTGAAACCACCATCCTTTCACCTATTTCACCACCTCACTCTTAATGTATCTCTAACACTATTCACCTGCCTCTTCTACCTCTTCCCTTCCTCTATCTCCAACCACTCTTAATTCTTACAGTCTCAAAACAACCTACCTGTCTAGTCTGTCTCCTATACTCTACCTCCCCTACTAGCCATTCTTACTTTCCTTTCTTGTTTCCAAACTCCTATACAACTAGATCCCACCCACTTTAAATAAGCATCTGCCTAACTATTAACTCATTTTGCTCTAAGCAGCTTAAATAATATTGTAACTAGTCACATTTTCTTCTGTTAATTGTTTAAAACCTTGTTTGTAACAAATCACATACTTGTCTGCCAATTGTTAATACTCTGTATAATTGAATTGCCTGAGGAGCTTTTTTTCTCTCCAGGTCTCTGCTTGTAAGATCCTATAGCCGATTGTTACTACTATGTTACTAAATTTAATAAATTGTTTTCTAGTCCTGAGGAGGTTTTCTCCCCGGGTCTCTGCTGAAAATGAGCCAAAAGCTCAGCCAGACTAACCCGGTTAACAAATGTAAAATAAAATAAATAAATAAGAAATAATAGTGTTTGTACAGCTCTACCAGGAATACACATTACTCATCTGTACAAGGACTGTGTGAATATCAAACAGTAATTCCCAAGTACACATTCTTCAGTTAGCTGAAAATACAGACACCCTTTCATTGAACTTCAGTATTCACTGCTTGGTGAAGATACATTTATATAAATATCTCTAGCCTTTCTTGGTACTTTTTAATTCCAGAATAAAGACCAGACTGCAAAAATGTTACTCGTGCCATCTTTTTCAAAAGATTTAGTTTACTCCTTATCTTTGCACTTCTTTCCAAACAGACAGGCAAAACAAAGAAGTTATGTACTCACCATGACGTTCCATCTGAGTAGGTAACTTCATTTGTCAGCAACCTGTGGGTATCGGATCCGACCTGGATCCGAGCCGGCAGCTTTCCAAGCTAGAGATCCGAGCTCCAAGCTCCTCCCCTTACCTATAAAGCCCTGCCACCTCCTTCCAATCCCCAGATCGCGTTTGCCCATCTACATAATCTCACCATGACAAATCAACAACCTGGAGAATCCTAACCAAAGGATTAACAAATTACCTGGATAAACCATCCTAGTGATCAGGAAACCAAAGAACCAGGTTAGGGAGAAGGAGGGAGGGTTGGTTGCTGACAAATGAAGTTACCTACTCAGATGGAACGTTATGGTGAGTACATAACTTCTTTATCTGAAGTACTTAACTTCATTTGGTCATCAACCTATGAGACAGAGTCCCCAGTTACCAAAAACTTGGGAAGTCCTCAAGGAAGGATATTCCGGAGCGGAGCACTGCAGAGCCAAAAGCTGCCCTTCCTCTAGACACTAAATCTAATTTATAGTGAGAGATAAAGGTATGAGAGGATGCCCAAGTAGCCGCAGAACAAATGTCATCCAAGGGAACTCTTGACCAGAATACAGCTGATGTAGCCATAAAACGGGTAGAGTGAGCGTGAACCCCAGTAGGTTCTGGCAGGCCAGATAGTTTATATATGAACAAAATTCAATTTGAAATCCATCTGGCCAAAGTCACCTTCGATATAGGCTTACCCAAGAAGAGTTTAGCAAAAGAGACAATTGGCTGATCAGATTTGTGGAAGGCCACTGTTCTGTGTAAATAAAACCGTAACTGCCTATGAACATCTAACAAATAAAGTTTGTACTCCCCTTTGTTCTTATAGGGAAGAAAACTGGAAGACTAATGGACTGATTGATGTTCATCTCGGAGGCCACTTTAGGTAAGAAAGGCAGGTTAGTCCTGAGAGAGACCCTGTCCTTATGGAAAACCAGATACGGGGCTTTAATACAGAGAGCTTGAAGCTCCGACACTCTTTTAGCTGAGGTAATGGCTACCAAAAAGGCAGTTTTCCAGAACAAGAATTTCAAATCAACGGAGGCTGCAGGTTCAAAAGGAGGTCCAGTTAGAGCTTGAAGGACCCAGGTTAGATCCCAAGGAGGGACGGGGTTCCTAACAGGGGGGCTCAAGAGAAATGTCCCTTTCAGAAAGGCCTTACCAATCTTGGTGGAAGCGAGGGGACTGAGATATGTGAAAATGCGAGATGGCAGCCATTTGAACCTTTACAGTAGAGGAACGGGCCCCTTGCTGAAAAATATGCGATAGAAAATTGAGCACTGCTGGAATGGGAGCAGTGAAAGGGTCCAATTTTCTATGAAACGCCCAAATAGAAAACCGCTTCCATTTTCTATTGTAAACCTTCCTGGTAGACGGCTTATGTGCCGCTACCAGGATAGATCTAACTGCAGACGAGATACTGGGAGTCCTAGCAACTAATGGAACTGGATCAACCACGCTGAGAGCTTGAGATCGACCAGGTTCGGGGGCTTCAATCCCGAAGGATGAGATATTAGATCCGGGATGGGATCCAAGATCCAGAGAGGAGCTACAAGATGAGACCGCAGGCATGGGAACCAGGTTTGACAAGGCCAGAATGGGGCTATGAGGATAATCTTGTTCCCCAACCGACGAGCTTTCTGTAAGAATTTTATCATCAATGGCAGAGGAGGATAAGCATACAGAAGACCGGGTGGCCAAGCATAAACTAGAGCGGCTCTGGGGCTCTCCCCCGGAGGGGGAATTAGAGCGAAAAACTCACTGCACTTCGCATTGGAAGGAGACGTGAAGAGATCGCAGCAAGGCTGACCCCACTTGCGGAAGATCTGTTTCACTACTAAAGGATTCAGAGACCACTCGTAAGGCGAGAGGATGGTTCGACTCAGTTTGTCCGCTAGGATGTTGTACCGACCCGGAATGTGTGTTCCTAACAGAAAACTGTTGGTGGATATCGCCCAATCCCAAACTCTCATGGCTTCTCGACAAAGAGGGTAAGACCTGGTTTCCCCCTGTTTGTTGATGTACCAGACCACCGACATGTTGTCTGACTGAATCACAATAGTCCCTGGAGGGAGAAAGGCATGAAGGGCTTGCAATGCTAGAAGCACCGCTCTCATCTCCAGAACACTGATATGCAGAACAGTCTCTGACTGAGTCCATGTACCTTGAACAGTTCTGCCCTCGTAATGCCCTCCCCACCCAAGGCGAGAAGCGTCTGTGGTCACCGTGGCTTGGGGTTGTTGCATAACAAACGGTCGCCCTTCCTGAAGCTCTCGGGAGTGGAGCCACCAGAAGAGAGAATTCCTGCATACTCTTTTGAGAGGAATCGGCAAGTCCAACGGATGGTAAAGGATGGACCACTGAACCTGTAATGTCCACTGCAGAATCCTCATGTGTAAGCGGGCTAAGGGCGCGAGGTTAATTGCCAATGCTGTGGACTCTAGAGCTCTCAGGACTAACTCCGCTGATGGGGTAGGTGACTGGAGAAGGGCTAAAATGTGTAAGGTCAAACTGCGAAGTCTGACGTCAAGGAGGCCTTGGTCTGAAGAGCGTCTATCCTAGCCCCTATGAATTCCAAGACTTGAACTGGTTGGAGGGATGACTTCTTCAAATTTATGATGATCCCAAAATGGGACACTAGAAGTAGGAAACAATCCCTGGCTAAGCAGAGTAGATGCCTGGTGGGGGCGGTCAGGAGCCAGTCATCTAGGTAAGGAAAAACCTGTATTCCCTGAAGCCTCACATGGGCCTCTACAACTGCCATGACCTTGGTGAACACCCTGGGGGCTGTGGTGAGACCGAAGGGTAGGACCCTGAACTGGTAATGACTGGCCCCTAGCCGGAAGCGGAGAAACCTCCTGGAACACCTGTCCATGAGAATGTGATAGTACGCATCCTTGAGGTCTATGGATCCAGTCCTTCTCCTGCAGCAGGGGCAGAATGGATTGGAGCGTGACCATCCGGAATTTTTCCTTGGCAATGAAGAGGTTCATTGTTGAAAGGTCAAGAATCTGCCTTAAGTCCCCCGTCTTCTTTGGCACCAAAAAGAACCTGGAGTAATTGCCTAATCCAGACTGTCCTGGGGAGATGTGCTGGATGGCTCTTTTTTTCTAGCAGCTTTTTTACCTCTAAAGCTGCAGCCTCCCTCTGACTGGGTGGGACATCAGGGGGACGCCTCGACCGAGGAGGCAGATTTATGAAAGGGATAGAATAACCTCTGGATATTATTCGAAGCACCCAGCGATCTGATGTTATGGACTCCCATTGGGCCAAGTGCTTCAAAAAATGCCCCCCGACTGCCTCCAGAGAGGAGCAGTCGGGCAACCCTTCAGGGCTGCTGTGTGGGTCAATCAGAAAAGGGTCGCCGCCACCCAAAATCTTTTGGCCCCCCTCTGCCTCTGGGCTGGCGTCCACCTTGTCCCCCTCTGCCTCTGAAGGACGAAGGGTCTGGAGCGTAATGGGACTGCTGAGACTTCCAGAACATCTTCTTTTGTCCTCTCTGGTTTCTAGAAAAGGACCTTTGAGGAGCCGAGAAGTGGACTCCGACGGCAGACAGCGTCTTCCCGTCTTTTTCATTCAGGACCAATGTGTCGCGAATGGTCTTCCCAAGCAGAGTAGAACCGTCAAAGGGTGCGGTCGCGAAAAACGCCTTGAAAGGTTCGCAAAGTCACAAAGCCAGAGCCAGGCGTGACGCCTTAAGGCGATACCGGACCCACTGGCTCTAGTGGCTCCTTCCGTGGCATGGGAAAGTAGCTGCATAGACGTGTTCAAAACAGATTTGAGAGTGGCCATGAGAGTCGAGAAGGTTCATTTGTCCTCGACCGATATAGACTCAGGGGGAGACTCAGCATATTCTTTCACCAGATCCCACTGAAGTCTAATTACATGGGCCAAGTAATTCAGCGCCCTTACAGAAAAGGTAGCTGAAGCAAACATCTGCTTCCCGATACGATCCATAGTCTGAGACTCCTTATCAGGGGGATGGATCGAGGAACTATCCTGAGTGAGTTCCCACTTGGTGGCTGCCGCCACCGCCATGGCATCTACTGTTGAACCCTTACTCCAAGCTGTCCTATCCATGGGGGGACTGAGAATCCTGTCTGGCCTCCTGGGGATCGGCTCTACAGTGTCCGGTTCCTTCCATGCCCTGGTAGTGATGAGATCAACCAGGGGGTCGACCGGAGGGGACACCCAAGAGGTAGACGGGCCTGCGAACGCCTCCAGAACCACAGACTCATCCGAGGAAGGCTTTTGGGCTGACCAACCATCTTTCAGGTGAAGCATTTCCATAATGTCTCCAAAGGAGACGTCATCGGGGGGGTGAACTGGGGGAACCTTCCACTTCTTCCAAATCGGTGTCCTCCATGAGGGACTTATGTTTGTGAGGGACCTCCTCGGTGGGACTGTCCGAGGAGGGCTCACTAACAGGGTCATGTTCCACCAGTGGAATGGGCTGAGGCTTTAACGCAGGCTGTCCCTGGGACTGGATGATGGAAGACAAGCCCAGCTGCAAGGGAGTGGGGGCTGGATCCGAAGAAAAAGCAGGGGGTCTCGAACCTCTCTAGAGAACCCTCTCCACCACGTCGAAAGCCGAGGGTGAACCAATCTCTCTGGGCTCCGTGGTTAACACCCTCAGATCCGGCGCGGGGATCAGCGTCTGAGCCAAAGCGCTCAGACCCGAGAAGGAAGTGTGCTCCGACCGAAACGGAGCCGAAGACACACTGGTCCCTCCCGGATCTGACGCACGACTCTTGGCCCCGAGAGTTTGGATCCGAAAGGGGATCCAACAAACTCAAGGGCATGGCTGGCATCAAGCTAACTATAACCATCGGCGCCGACACCCTGGTCCCGGCACTCCTCGGATCTGACAGCTCCGAAACCCGATAATGGATTGGAGAAGGAGCTATCGGGGAGAAAAAGTGGGGCTGAACTCCACCCCGGAGGGGGGGGGGGAGGCAACAGCACTCCCATCTGCATCTGGGTCTGGAGAAAATGACGCATCATCCGGTCCATATCAGCGTCGGAGAGACTGCGGGTAGACCTAGAAAAGGCCGCCGTGACGACCTCGAAGATGGTCAGGCCTCCTCTTCTGGCTCCATTGAGAAGCATGGAGAACAGAGCCGAGGAAAGGAAGGCCCGGAAATCTTCTGAGGTGAGGAGAGCAGCTTGACAGGCGGGGCTGAGGGGACACAGTCGGCCCGCCGCTTGTGGCTCCTATGCCTCTCTCTCTCTTTCTCCCTTTCTCCTCTCCTTCTTCTCCTTCCTAGAGTCCCTCTATCCCTGAGAAGAAATGGGATGTTGAGTTTCAGCCAGGGGAGAGGGAACAACAGGCTGTGCAGCCGCAGCCGCGGCTGTAGCTTTTGAGGGAGAGGAGGAGGAAGCCGACTCTGAGGGTAGAAGACCCACCAGAATCAGCTTATTCCCTCCTATTCCTCAGGGCCTGGGGGTTAAAAGCTGCACAAATTTGGCAGCCTGAAGACAGGTGCGATACCCCCAGTCAGAGGACGCATTGAGTGTGACCATCCGCTGGGGAAAGCTTATGACCACACTCAGTGCACTTAGAAAAAATGGCCCTAGAGGCCTCGGCCATTATACCACACACACGCGCCTCATACAAACACCTAAGTGGGAAAAAAGGGGGAAGTACTAGGCTTTAAACTACGAGGAATTGAGAAGCGTTTAAACTAAGGAGTTAACTGCTCACACACACAAAAAACTAAAAGGATTTTTATAAACTTTCCTACTTACAGATCGCCTAAAGCTAGGAGCTCGGGAAACCCGTGCTTGATAAAGCCACGGCAAACGAGATCTGGGGATTGGAAGAAGGTGGCAGAGCGTTATGGGTAAGGGGGAGGAGCTTGGAGCTCGGATCTCTAGCTTGGAAAGCTGCCAGCACGGATCCAGGTCAGATCCGATACCCATAGGTTGATGACCAAATGAAGTCAACTTTTTCAGATTCTGCTGTTTGGCTGCAAACAAAGTCTGCAAAAAAATAAATCAGTTATTATCTGTCTTAGGAATGTCAAGTATACAAAAGACTGCATCATACTAGTAAGAAAATCTGACAACTGGAAGTCACTAATTTTCTCCAGTTCTAATTCAGAATCACTGTACGATCGCAAGCAGCTGACAGATGAGACAGTCAGGTTTCCATTCTGTCAATATAGACCTACATGACTTTGTCAAGGTATTCAACACAAGCTCAATTAGAGTAACATCTAATAGCCTGTGTGTCTCCTTATGTTTGCATCAGCAAAGTGCATGAACATTCTGAAACAAACTGCATCTCATAGCTGGTGAATAAGCAGCAGACAGAAAATGGCAGAGATGAAAAAACCAAATCCAGTAAAGCAATGTCTTTCAGCGTTTCCCAGTTAGGGGTTGCCACAGTGGATCACCGGTACGCAGATTGATTGGCAGTGGTGGTTTTACGGCGTCAAATTGCCAGCCCGGCACCCAACCTTCACAGAGGGCACAAACACACGCACCTACCTGCATGTCTTTAAAGATGCACTCACCTGCAGGGAGGACATGCAAACTCCCGTGACAACACTGAGTGCTGCACCGCCGCGGCAAGAAACCAAATCCAGTGTGGAGTTTTAAAACAGAGATGCACGAGTCAAACGGAGTGCTGACTATTTTAAGTATAAACTTACTACAACAGGCAGTCAGGAGTTAACACAGCCTCAAACTAAATACAAGTGTAAAAATACCTAGCAAGCAATTATTGAACATGTGTATGAATATTCAGAAACGTGGATATACGTAACTCTTATCTGGTAATAACAACTTGCTACAGAAATCAAGTTTTTGAAATTAGCGCAAAATATAGTTTTGAGCCACTGCTGCCTCCTAAAAAAAACTTTTAATGGGGAGCCTCCTTCTCACAACTAGAAAATAACAATGACCCTGGAAAAATGAGAAATGCAAAACATTACAAGCTGAATGAATGCAATGCTGAAACAGCCAAACTATGAAAGTAGTACTGAAAGTTTCACTAGGTCTGACTGACAGTCTCTACAATGAATTATGCTTTACTGACCTGTCAACATTAAAACCTGTAATTCCAAAAAAATATTTTTTTTCAGGGGAAAGCTTCCCTCTACTCTCATGTTGGGAACTTGACTCCATCTCCCCAAATTATATACGCCAACTCCATGGTTACACTACAGTAAGGAATAATGGAAACCCCACTGCAATTACACAGCTGGCTCACACAATCCAACTAATTGTAGTTAATAAAAGATGGTGAAAAATCCTTGATGGGGAAAAAAAAAAAAAAAAAAACACAATGTAAATGTAAGCAATACACATATTGATTGCATGTAATGCCATCTGCACTCTCTGAGCCAGAATTACTGCTCTCAAACTACCTAGATTAGGTATGCAACTGGTTCAACCACTGTCGGTCAAGTCATACTTAATCAACCCATATACATACAATAAAGGACAACTTCAGAAAACCTGAATAACTGAAGTAGATCAAACAAAATCGCATAGCCAGGATACAGATATATGTAAGTATCTACTCAGGTGTATAGCACAGAGGCATGAAGCCTTGAAAAAGGCCTATGCAGCCCATGTTTGACTAGGAGCATGGCTGCTGAAGAGGATGAGTTGGAGTGGATGATGTTAGCTCAACCATCATGGGTGGGGGTGGGGAGGTGCATCTTGACCTGCTGCACTGGTGACACCTAATGGAGGGCAGGTGATCACCTACTTAAGAGACCAGGAAGCTCATTTTGATAGTGGCATATACATACGTCTGAGCTTAGGAGGTAGGCACACATGGGAGCATGAATGTCTCTTCCCTAGCCGGGCAGCTACCACAAGTTAGCAAGCAATCTAGCACGAAGGAAAGGTCGGATGTTCTATAGGACAGCTGGCTCACTTTCTATGACAAACCCGCACTCCAGGGGGAAAGGATGACCCAGATGGGCTTCATAGGTAGGAAAGAATTGTCTGTAGGGCTCTTGCTCAGCATGGGGATAACCTGCTTCAATGCCCAGAATGAATGAACTTGGTGCAAATGGGGGGGGGGCATCATGGCAGCGTTCTGCAGAGGGAAAATATGTGTACACACATGTGCACATATATATATATATATATATATATAGATATATAGATATATAAATATACATACACACACACATATATATATATATACATATATATATATACATACATACTTATGCACACAGACATGCATGTATATTTATATATACATTTAAATAATGTATATATATATATATATATATATATATATATATATATATATATGTGTGTGTGTGTGTGTGTACACATATATGAGTTTATGTCAGATGATCGAGTTTTCGGAAACTCGTACATCATATGGTGAAAAATCATATGTTAAATTTTTAAAAACTTAAAGCATTTGTATAGAGATAACAGTACAGTGGGGACTGGAGAATTTACTCTTTCCTCCACTGTAGTATGATCTTGAAGTTGGTATATATAATTTGCAGGGATGTGGGGGTGTAGGGGAGTTGCCCCTGAGCAAAAACACAGATTTTGGCTGTTTTGTTTCATTTGAGTTTCCGTAAAGTCAAATACATGGTCTTAACTATATGAAGTTTGAGTTTCCAAAAATTCGATAGTCTGACAAACTAATAGAAAGAGAGAAAGGGAGAGAGAGGTGCATAAACACACAAAATTAATTGTTTCAATTTGTTATTGCATAGTATTAACACTTTAAGTGGACAATGCTCCTACATGTTTTGCAAAGTGCAAGACCCTACCAACCCACTTCAGTTTTCGCTAGTTAATTATTCTACCTCTAATATCAAGTTATCCTGCAGAAACACTGTGCAATTTTCACTCATACTCAAGCATTCCTATTTCTGAGATTGCAGAACTTCAGAGGTCGAAAAATTAAATTACATGAAAAAATATGGACCTTCAGGTGGTCTTGTCACCTCCAAAACACAGTTAAAACAACTTTATGTAAATCTAGATACAGATATTGATTTTGTGCGCGTGCGTGTGTGTGTATTTTGTAATTAAAAACAAAGACTGAAAGAGAAGAAAGTTCTGTTGTACAGTTTATAAAGTTTCACTGTATTATAATGTCCAGGATACAGTAATAAGATAATTATAGCGGTCAGGTTTATGTGAAGTTGACATCTTCATGTAGACTTAACAAGATCAGTGCATAACTAACTATAAACAGTCATATGAGAGGGGCAGTAAGCTACTGTGATTATAAAAGAAACACCTGGAGTAAATAAAAGGGTCTCATTAGCAATATAGTGACAAAAGCACACTGTGCCCTGTGATTACAGTACATGTAACAGTAGTACCAAGTACTGCTCATTATACTTTCTGACATGATCTACAGTATTTGTGCATGTAACAGTAGTACTAAGTACTGCTCATTATATTTTCTGACATGATCTACAGTATTAGTACATGTAACAGTAATACTAAGTACTGCTCATTATACTTTCTGACATGATCTACAGTATTAGTACATATAACAGTAATACTAAGTACTGCTCATTATACTTTCTGACATGATCTACAGTATTTGTGCATGTAACAGTAGTACTAAGTATTGCTCATTATATTTTCTGACACGATCTACAGTATTAGTACATGTAACAGTAATACTAAGTATTGCTCATTATACTTTCTGACACGATCTACAGTATTAGTACATATAACAGTAATACTAAGTACTGCTCATTATACTTTCTGACATGATCTACAGTATCAGTATATGTAACAGTAGTACTATATACTGCTCATTTTGTCGTCTGACATGATTTTTAGTATTGGTACATGTAACAGTTGTACTAAGTATTGCTCATTATACTTTCTGACATGATCTACAGTATTAGTTCATGATCTACAGTATTAGTACAGGTAACAGTAGTACTAAGTACTGCTAATTATACTTTCTGACACAATCTACAGTATCAGTATATGTAATAGTAGTACTATATACTGCTCATTTTGTTGTCTGACGTGATTTTTAGTATTGGCACATGTAACAGTAATACTAAGTACTGTTCATTATACTCTCTGACATGCTATGCAGTGGGCAGAGTCAAACTGTGCTGTAGTTTCCCAAAAGCCTCTGCCACTCCCAATGCACAAATGAGGTGCTTAGCTGGTGTTTCTGCAAACACATGATCAGCATCATTAACATTGCTCTACAGGAAAAAACAAGGCAATTAATGGAATATGATGGTATTAATTTTTAATGCTTGGCCTAAACATCAGAGTTCTAAAGGGGTTATGAAACACAACCACGTAAAACTGGTCTTTACTAGCAATACAGAGCAAACTCCCTCCATCACTCTCACTTCCTTATTCATGTTTTTAAGCATATTTGCAATCTTCTTGTCTGATTACTACAACTACACTTATTTTGGGACTGTACCATAATGCGTTTGTTCAAAAGATAAAATGCTTGCTGTCTGCACTGGTCTTTTTTGTTTTTCTCTCTCTCTCTCTGAAAAAACGGTGGTTTCATTTATACCCACATTAAGCACACAACTCGATTGTCATGTTACATTAAGCACTCAACTCGATCGTTATGTTACAGGAGGAGCTAAGAAGGACAACCATGAAGACCTGCAATCAGCCAGCAGTACTTAGGAGAACAAGCCCAGGCAACAAAACTCATCAGGTATTCTTACTGAAAGGCAGATAAAAACAGCGTCCTTTAGATATCTTAAAAATGGAGGGCAAAATTTAGAAATGCAACAGAATGAACAATTTGTTTTTACTTTAATATTTGTTAATCACTTAGGACTCCCTAAACCAAGGTGAAGCAGGAAATTTCAGCTGTCAGGTTACTGACTATAAATGAAGGATAGGGGAAACAAAACCAAGTCTACGTGATGTATCACTCACAGAAATAAAGCACAAAACAATCTGCCTGTCGTGAATTAAATCTATACTCATATACCGTCTATTTTTCTGTCTCAGTTGATACTTCAGGCTTAAGCCGGTTTACATTGCAGAGCCACTCCAACATGTTCCTTATCACATTTTAGCCATTCCTACTGAGCTATAAAGGCACTCAAAGTTGATGGCCTTAAGAATTGCATAATTTTCCATATGTTAGTGCTCATTACTAAAGAGTCAAGTGCCATCCTTGGCTATTTTCTATCTTAATGGTCACAAAACCAATACAGAGATAACCAGGATCAGAAAGCAGAACATATTTATATGGTCGGGAACTGGGATTAACAAAGGAACAGATATAATGAGAAATCTGCAAGTGGACACTGGATGGAACAGAGGGCAGAAGGGGCGGAAGAAGGTCATGCTACACATCAGATACAAACAGTGCACCTCCTTCATCAATTACCATACGATCCAGAGTGGTGCATCAATATCACACTAACTGCACCTCAGACTGCTGATCATGAGCACTGAAACCTACTAAAAACAAAACGGTAGCCTTGCATTAAACAATGTCAGTAAGGCTCCTGTACCCCTTGCAGCACCCAAGTCAGTAGTGGACACTCTCTCTCTCATCTCCCCTGTCAGCTGGGCCATGTGTGTCATAGTCAGGACTTTATGCCTACATCACAGGGCTGGAGAAAGACAGATATCTTTAAAGGTAATACTGTCTTCAAGGTGAGTGGCTAGGTGGGCAGAGTGGGACTCCCACCCTGCCAGTCTACTAAATGTTATCATTTGGGAGGAAGCAACGATACATTTGCGTAGTGGAGTACACAGTAACTATGATTTCTAAGTATTCTTTGTGGCTGCTCAAATTATAGCCAGCACTGTTGAAGTAAAAATATAATAGTAGCAGAATGTAAGTGTGCCACTGTACACAGCAAACAAGTTAGCAGCAAAAGGTCAGTTTTCCTTACCCAATGTTGAAACGTTCATACCCTATGTTATTTAATAGTACTCTGGGTTGGGAGTTATATGCACACAACATAAAACTTCAACTAGAAACCCTAGCTCAGTAAGGTCTGCTTTCAGGCTATCCCATTGAAGAGATGTCAGTCATAAAATAAGTTTAATGCAAAAATAAATCATTGCATTCAGCATATTTGATGCCGTGAGAGGGTACACAGTTCCTATACAACTTTAAGCAGAAATCCAAAACATAGAATTAATATGAAAGCACAGGATGCTTACAAATGCCAGCCTCACTTTACTTTGACTATTATACTAGACATCTAGTGCATTACTTTACAAAAAGAGCAATTTTCCATAAAAAATAAGCATACATCTGCAAGTATGTCGTTTCTGTATACATTTGTAGTTATTAATTCACTCCACTGGCAGGAGAGCAGAGTAATTTGGCATAAGATCATGTTTATGCAGAGTCTACTGTTTCCAAGAGTCATCTGATCTGTATAGCTATAGATTTTGAAATCAGGCAATTGAAAGGTAGTTCTTTATGTCAAAATATTTATTTACGTGCTTCAAATGCCCAGCCAATCTAAGTTATTCCCTTGGTCTAAAACAATGCCTAGGTGGACGGGCTACATTTTCGACTGTGATTAAACCTGCATTGTATAAACCTGCAGATCCCTAGCTGCACTTCTTATCGGCTAGTCAATCCAGATCAATATGGCTTCTGGAAATACTCAAATAAAACACAAATTCAGAATACTGCCACTGAATTAATGAAATCAATAGTACAGCAACAAAATAATATGTTATTAGGACAGACAATGCATTGTGGAAATCATTGGTCTCCAGTGAAAATCACATCAGTGTAGCCGCTTCCCATTCTGTTATGAGGAAAAAATTATACTAACCCTTTACAATGACAGAGGGGAGGGGAGTCATTCCACAGAGAACAATCTATGATACCAAAATGTGTATTTTTTCAGTTTCTAACTGTAACAGCCCTTTAAATATACAAATATATAGTTTAATCAGTAAATAAAAGAAAGATGTACAGGTTTTACATGTATATAACTAGTGTCCAAGCATGGTCCATTTAATCAGTTAATGTGTGGGAAAACTACAGTTCTAAAAAATAATCAGAACAAAATGGGTCACTGTAGTACCCATCACATTAAGCAGAAGGTGTGGCTCTATCAATCTATGAAGTCATAGCTACTCACAGTATATCTTAAATGGTATATTACTCTGCCTTGCCCCACAACAACTGTGCATGTAGCTCCATCACGCCATGCCACCCTTCTTTAGAACAGAGCATGGACTCTCAGAGTGCGAACAACCCCAGCACTACCCGCATACTTTATTAATATGTACGATTCTTCAGTTTTTACATGTTTCTGGACTAGGCACTTGAAACCCATCTACTAACGTTCTCCTGTTCACCAGTTAGTGTTTGTGCAACATAACAGATAGGACATGCCCATTCAAACACATGCAGCTCTCCTCTGTACTCTTCTATCCCAGTCAGAATAAAAAGAAATTCAATATGGTTTTGCTGCATGCTTGATAAATAAAATCTTGGTATCTTTCTAAAATTTCCTTACCTGATCCATCCATAAAACAGATGCTTGGGGGTTGTACCCCACCGAAATGAATGGATCTTTATTTTATTTAAAACTAAATTTATGTTAAAACACTTGCTATATATAAAAATGTGTGTATATATCTATCTATACATCTATATATCTATATTTTATATATATTTATATATATATATTTATATATATTTTATATATATATATATATATATATATATATATATATATATATATATATATATATATATATATATATATATATGTATATTTATATATATATATTATATCTATCTATCTATATATATATATATATATATATATATATATATATATTTATTTATTTATATATATATATATATATAAAAATTTATAAATATTTATAAATATTTATATATATATACATATATTTTTTATATATATTTATATATATATATATATATGTATATGTTCATAGGTTCATAGGTTCATACTAGGCTATCTGCCCGAGGGCATTTACAAGCCTAGCCCATAGTTTTGTGGCTTACGCCACCCCTTTAGTATGGGGAACTATACCCATTATTTTGCTGTGCCTCTGTTGAGCAGTGACACTGAGGTAATCCCTGGGGTATATCTGCGATCTCCCATCCATTGGTCAAGATTTCTCTTGAACAAGGCCAGCGAGGTGCTCTGCCTCACATATACCGGGATTTTATTCCACAGCATAGGGAGTCTTTGGGTGATGAATCTATCCCTCCAGCACGTCCCTATTAATAGCCGTGTCGAGGTTTACGCCTCCCGCCTTGTGGCTCTGACGGATCTAGATTTTTGAGGTGAAGCATATTCATCAAATCTGGGTTTGACATGGCCTTGTATGTTAGGCAAAGGTCACCTCTGAGCAAGCAGTAGCGACTGAATAGAGCTGGAGTTCTTTCAGTCGGGCAGCATAGGACAGATGTTTGAGACCCTTTATCCTTTTGGTGAGGAACTTTGTGGCCTCTCCAGCTGCTGCAAGTGTCGGGTCAGATACATTCGAATGGGGCATTGTACTCAATCATTGGTCTGATGAGTGATGAGTATAGGGAGACTATGACCTCCCTTGATCTAGATGAGAATCCCTTCATGATAAGGTGGGCAATGTAGAAGGTCTTCCTAACTACTTTAGCTACATGGGTGTCGAATGACAGACTACTATCAACCTGGGTCCCCAGGTCCCTGATAACTTCTTCTGTACTCAGTGGATTGCCACCTATTTGGTAGCTAGGGGTAACCTTGTTTTTCCCGAAGGGTATGACTATGCATTTTTGGCATTTAACTTTAGGCCATGGCTCTGGCACCAGTTATCCGTTTCTGTGAGACCCTTCTGAAGGATATCTGTGTCAGATGTGTTTTCTACTATGGCTTCAGTTTGCAGTCATCTGCAAACTTTGTCAGCCATAACCCTCCTGTGTTTGCTTGTACTGGAAAAGTAGATGCCAAACAAGAGTGGGCCCAGGACTGAGCCCTGTGGTACACCACTTGTGACAGGCTTTGAGTCTGACATGGCGCCAGCAACTCTGACCCTGTGGGTTCTGTCACTCAGCCAGTTTGCAACCCATCTTGTGATGTATGGGTTAACATTTAAGCTGATGAGTTTTCAATGATACCCGAGTGGGGTATTGTATCAAAGGCCTTCGCCAGATCGAGGTAGGCTGTATGGACTGCCTTTCCCTCATCAATGGCTTTGGTGACTGTTTGAAAAAGTCAACCAAGTTTAGAAGGCATGATCTGCCTTTGACAAAGCCAAACTGGGATGGATCCAAAGTCTGCAAATTCCCTATGTCTTTATTTATGAGGTCCATTATGATCCTCTCCATGGCTTTGCAGATAAGGCTTGTCAAGCTAATGGGCCGGTAATTTCCAGGGTCGGTGGAGGCACCGCCTTTGTGAAGTGGGACCACAGTTGCAGTGCGCCACTCCCTGTTATTTATGTGTGGGAAAACTACATATATATCAATTTATATATATATATATATATATATATATATATATATATATATATATAATATACACACACATATATATATATATATATATATATATATATATATATATATATAGAAGCCACCATTTGAATAGACCCTTTCTAAGGCCAATATTTGCCTTAATTACACATATTAAGTTTATAATATTTATGGCAAAGAAGAGCTACAGCAAATAAACAAACTGACTGAACTGTCAATCCCTTTAAATCTCTTTTGCCACATGAATGCTAACTAATGATCCTTGTGATTCAAAACTGTTCTGTTTTTTGTCCCCTAGGTTCAAAGCACACTGTGACATCTGCATTCCATCAGTGGAATTTCTAAAGTCATATATTCCATGACAGACATTCCACAGCATCAAAGTGAGAAAAAGGTACTGAAAAAGAAAACAAAAATGGGATACAAATAAGATTAACTAAGTAACTAGACATTACTAATAAAAGTGAAGTACAGAGGTTTGGAAATAAAAGTGAAGGACAGACTTTTATAAGCAGAAAAGCTGTCCAGTTAAATCCATTAAAATGTATGTGCATGTGGCCCATACAAGTACTTTACCTGGTTAAATATATGCCTAATTTAAAAATTCACCCATTTCACACACATAACTGTAAATTAAAAAACATAGTGAGGGCCATCTCCCAGCACTGGCAACAGAATAAATCAAGCAGTACTGCGAACATTAAAATGTGCATCTAGTCCAGCTGAAACAGGAATATTTAAGGGAAAACCTTCACAGTGCTACATGACAACAAAACAGTACTACTTATCAACCCGCCAACAAAGCAAAACTAAAAATGCCATAGCATAACTTGCACTACACAGCACCTGCAAAAGTGTGTCAAACTGTACATTCAGAGGGTATGGGGGGATTACCCATGCAGTTTTTTCACTTTTGATATTCCAGGCATTTGTGTGCAGTGCTTTTGTTCTTTAGTAGTTTGTACTTCAAGATTTCATACTGGATTCCTAAATTTCTGCACTCTTGTCATTAATGTACTCATGCAGTGGTCTTCTTATCCTGGCCTCTTCCCACCTTTGGTCACCTGACGCAGTATCACCATTCATGCTTCTGGACAGATAGTTCTGTAGCTATTCTATCTGCATCTTATGTCATTTTGTCAGTATCATAGTCACAGTTTATTTCATCAGGTCTGCGGGGGAATCTCTGAATCTTCATGTCACTAAATACATACTTTTCAGTACGCTGAAAAGAGAGTAGAAACATCTGCCAGACCTCACTTTAATCTGACTTCATTCCAACTCAGTTTCTCACAGCCTACTGTCTTTGTCTTGTACAAGAATAAACAGGTAGAAGACAGAGTTAAGCAAAAGGAACAAACTGCTAGATGCACCCTTCCTCTACTCTAGCTTCTGTGCACCCCCCCCCCCCAAAAAAAAAATACAGACAGACAAAGCAGAACAATACGATTACCCATTTCTGTAAAGTGATCCACTTCAAAAGAAACTTTACACATCATTCAACACCACTTTTAATTTTTGTGGTATATTTTCTTAGTGGTAATTAGATTTGCACTGAAGGGTTAAAACTTATTCATTGACTCATGATAAGGAGACTAATTTAATTAAAATGCAAGCAACTGTTTTCACTTTGAAAATGAAAAGGCAGTGGCTTCTGACTATGTGGCTGCCAGTTCCTGATACTCACTTGTTTCACCTTTCCCTTGTTATCTGGTAGATGATTAAATCTTACTTTCTCTTCTGCATATAACCTATTGTACACAAACATATGTATGGACATAGAAAAAACTGTATGAAAAAGACTTGCGGTCTGTTCAGTTTGCATTCATTTCATCTATCACAGTCATCTTCAAACCACTACATAGGCACACACTCTACCAGTGTGTCTGGCAATCTGTTCAGACGACCTATCACACTTTTAATGAAATAATATTTCCTTATGTCTACCTTCAGCAGTCTCTCTCTCTCAGCTGCCATCCATATCCATTTCCCAGCAGTTTTTCCTGTTACACTCAACCCATCTCTCTTGCCGCTATAACGTGTTGCATCTTCTTACCTCCTTATAATACGTTATGTTCATATTTGAA
Organism: Protopterus annectens; assembly: GCF_019279795.1. Lineage (NCBI taxonomy): Eukaryota > Metazoa > Chordata > Ceratodontiformes > Protopteridae > Protopterus > Protopterus annectens. The sequence goes on along the minus strand of NC_056747.1, from coordinate 541,782,779 downwards.
TCGTCCTCCTCACACGTGTCTCTCCCACTGTCTACATGTTAAGTTCCTGGAGTCCTTATTGAGAACTTCATCGTTTCCACCCCTTTACCATTCTGGTATATCTACAATGCACACTCTTCACCCAGTTTAATACCTTTGCAGTCTGAAGCTACCAGAATGAACAGTTTACAGAAGATGCAACCTTTAGCAATTTAGCAGCACTCAGTTTCAAATGCTTTAAACTTTTGAACTATCAGTGATCAACAGCACAAAATCTATAACACTGCTCAGCATAAAATAAGAAAAAAAGGCAGCACAAAATCTATAACACTGCTCAGCATAAAATAAGAAAAAAAGGCAGCACAAAATCTGTAACACTGCTCAGCATAAAATAAGAAAAAAAGGCAGCACAAAATCTATAACACTGCTCAGCATAAAATAAGAAAAAAAGGCAGCACAAAATCTGTAACAGTGCTCAGCATAAAATAAGAAAAAAAGGCAGCACAAAATCTGTAACACTGCTCAGCATAAAATAAGAAAAAAAGGCAGCACAAAATCTATAACACTGCTCAGCATAAAATAAGAAAAAAAGGCAGCACAAAATCTGTAACACTGCTCAGCATAAAATAAGAAAAAAAGGCAGCACAAAATCTATAACACTGCTCAGCATAAAATAAGAAAAAAAGGCAGCACAAAATCTATAACACTGCTCAGCATAAAATAAGAAAAAAAGGCAGCACAAAATCTATAACACTGCTCAGCATAAAATAAGAAAAAAAGGCAGCACAAAATCTGTAACACTGCTCAACATAAAATAAGAAAAAAAGGCAGCACAAAATCTGTAACACTGCTCAGCATAAAATAAGAAAAAAAGGCAGCACAAAATCTATAACACTGCTCAGCATAAAATAAGAAAAAAAGGCAGCACAAAATCTATAACACTGCTCAGCATAAAATAAGAAAAAAAGGCAGCACAAAATCTATAACACTGCTCAGCATAAAATAAGAAAAAAAGGCAGCACAAAATCTATAACACTGCTCAGCATAAAATAAGAAAAAAAGGCAGCACAAAATCTGTAACAGTGCTCAGCATAAAATAAGAAAAAAAGGCAGCACAAAATCTGTAACAGTGCTCAGCATAAAATAAGAAAAAAAAGGCAGCACAAAATCTGTAACAGTGCTCAGCATAAAATAAGAAAAAAAGGCAGCACAAAATCTGTAACAGTGCTCAGCATAAAATAAGAAAAAAAGGCAGCACAAAATCTGTAACAGTGCTCAGCATAAAATAAGAAAAAAAGGCAGCACAAAATCTATAACACTGCTCAGCATAAAATAAGAAAAAAAGGCAGCACAAAATCTATAACACTGCTCAGCATAAAATAAGAAAAAAAGGCAGCACAAAATCTGTAACACAGTGCTCAACACAACTATGATTTGACAGCACAAATTCTCAGCACAACTACAATCAGACAGCATGCCATCTGCAACACACTGCTTAGCACAGCTATGATTAGGTTATTGTTTATTAACTGTGAGCATGTTTCAAATAGTATATTTTGAGCATCTTGCCACTGTAACATTTAAAGGAAGCAGAGAAATTCTGACTACAATATCTACAACCCCTAAATTTCTTTGGTACAGAAAAAGCAGAAATTACAGACATTATCTTAAGTACTGAATGACTCAGTGTGAAAACATGAAAACTGCTTGAAGAAAAAGCCCAGTAAACCACCTCAGACAAATGTTTCAGATGTGCACAGCAACCTCTGTATGCAGCAGTATCTTCCCACCTATTTGCCATTTAAGTGCTCACCATCACTTATTCACACAGCGGGTACAACAGGAAGAAAATAATGCCCCCAGCACCCACAGACTTACATATGTGGCCCATGCCGATTTCACAGTAACATCATAATACCAAAATCTTCTAATATGTAATGTGCAAAATGGGAAAAGGGGTTAAGGATGGATGGATACTAATGCGTTAATGCACATGTAATAAGCATAAATGGAGGCTTCAAATCAATGAGCAAGCTGTCTTAATGGGATCTAGACAAAAATTACATGCATTTAAACAAACTTTACAAATTGAATAAATCATATTACTGTGCGAAGGACATTATAATAACAAATTAATGAAGCATCAGCAAAGGAATGACAGCTAATAAAAGGCTGCTTCTCAACCACACATGACCTTAGGGAAAATGCAGTACAACACTGTGCTTTATTAACAGCAAGCACACGAAGTGAGGATAACAAAATTAATATTAACACCAGATAACATTGTATTGCATAACAGCAAGTACTTTTTTTAGCATAAAAAAATTTCAACAAACTGACAAGTAGTTGTCATTAAGTACTAGTGTTAAATGAATCATTTACTTATTTATTTAACATTTGTTTACTGGGAAAGTCCAACTTGGAACAACGCCAATTTTCAGCGGAGGCCGGGGGAGAAACGCTCCAGACCCATGTCTTTTGAAACGTGGGAGAAAACCGGAGCATGCAGAGAAAACCCACACAACCACAGGGAGGACATGAAGATTCCTCACAGAAGGCACCCCAGCCAAGAATCGAACCGGAGAACCTCTTACTGTAAGGTGACAACACTACCGCTGCACCACTGCACCATCATAACGTGATCATACCACTGTGGTATTATGACAGACCCCTGTCAGAATTGCAAGGCCTTAACACTTTTATATATTAACTCCAAGACTGCAATACAAGTTAGAACAAATGCTGTAAGGTATACCAAACTTGGACTCTGTATATTTTTCCTCATTCACACTTAATTTTTCTTAGTTTAAAGGATCATAATTATTGTCCTTGCACTTTCAATAGGCACCCCATTAGAAAAGAGATGTGCAAAATTTAACAAGCCTAAAAACAGTGCAACAGCAAGCAGTGGATAGAAACATCAAGAAAATAAATTACACAATGAGGTACCTAAATTAAAGACATATAAAAAATAAAGCAAGTCAGCTGTACTGAAAGAGAGAGAGGACATAGACCAAAACAGCTTGCTCATTGCTCAGAGACAGCAGTACAGTTATTAGCCAACTATGGAGATCTGAATCACCCATCATTTTTCAGAAATGTTTGCCAAAAAGCTTCAACCAAGACTTCTATAGAGGGATACACACATCCTAAGGAAATAACAAGAATGAAAATTTGTGTCACGGTGAAATATTAAGTATCATAAATCTGCACATTTTTTTTTACGTGCCCACAGCAGATCTTGTGACCCATGGAAGCTATAGCCTTCAGCTACAATGATGTGCCTTTGCCCCCTCCCATAGGCAGGCCGGAACTTTCAGAGATTAATTCAACCCATACCAATACTTTACATAGATTAAACACAAGCCTGAAGATACAGGCCATCTCCAAAGTCCAGAGACTGAAAAAACATGTGGGATAAAAAAAGGGGGGGGGGGGCAGTGAACTTTCTCCTGGCAGGTCAGAAAGTCATGGAATAGCACTGAGGAAGGGTGATAACCAAAAGATTTGCTTGTAATAAAATAAGTTTTTCTGTATGTTTTGAGCGGTCTTGGAGTTGGTTCTTTTTAAGGTCAGAAAGTTATACAATAAATCCTTAAGTTATCAAGTGGGAGACATTAGGCCTAATAATTTTAACTAGGCAACACACAAACAGTAATCATTAGGTAATGTCACCTCCACTGTAGAGAAATTCTACATACTAACAGAGCTCGGATGCTATGGTATGGGCTTCAAGTACTAAAACTAGACCTCACTAGACAGGCATTCATACAGAGGCAACACGACATAAAGAAGAAAATGTTCAGCTGTTTCTACAAGTGGACAGAAGGCATTCAAGCCTTGAAAGGTTTTCTGTGCAGTTACTAAGAGTAATAGAGCCCTGGTGTAAGCATTCCACCAAGACCTACTTATCAGTGCCAGACTGTTAGGTTGTTTAATAATAGTACATTGGCTGGAGTGCGGGGAGTGCCTTCTGTGTGGAGTCTGCATGTCCTCCCCACGGTTGGGTGCACGTTTGAAAGACATGCGTAAATGGGTGTGCCTTCGTTGAAGGTTGAACTGGCACGTCGGCGTTCATCAAAATCTACTGCCAATCATTAGCAGACCGGAGTTCCGCTGTGGCGACCCCTAACCAGGAAAAGCCAAAAGACAACAACAACATTTTTAAAACTGCAGGGGGTTTTGTAACCCTACTGAGTGGGAAACAAAACTGAGGAACTTAAGGAAGGGTAAAGTCTCTTCAGCTGAATCTTGTGTATCCAAGTTCAGCAATGGATGTGCTGCAAAGCAAAATGCTCATTTTGTAAGAGTAAGCAAGTAGTATAACCAGAAACATGCTTAACAGTCATACACGTTTCCCCTTCGCATCTGTAGAAACAAATTGTAAGTTTCTGAAAAGTAAATTATCATTGTTCTTCAAAAAACATGTTCCAAATCATTTACCAGATACAATGGTCCTCACCCGTGCGCTCTAGAGCAGTTCTATTTGTCACAAGGAAGCTAAACAAGTTAACTTCTTGGCAGCAGACCAAACGTCAAGCTTCGGGTGACAACAGCAAGGCCAAACACATTACACCACGGACAGCAGAGCATATAACACTGCATGGTCTGGTACAAATACAACAGCAGGCTGTTGACATGAGGCATTTCTGCTTCAAAATGAATACTTGCATAATATTAAATACACTAACAAAGACAAAAGTCACAGCATATCTGCTTGACAAGCACAATCCATTGATTAATACAATAAGCCATCTGGTAGCTGTAAATCCGAACTCTCTGTACATCTTAAACATGTTCTATATTACAGTCCAAACAATGTGTCATAACAAGAAATAACCATCTTACTACACAGCATTTATAGGAAAGGCCAAAATAAGTAAAACTTGACTGCCTGTACCAATACTAAAATTCAGATACAGACATACAGCAAAACTATTTATCTCCTCAGGCCAATATGGTATGTTAATACAGATCATACCCACGTTAATAACATCTACAGCTTTTTTTTTCATATATGTATCTACACAACTGTTATCTGGTAGGTGGGCTGGTCTACTGGCCCTTTTTATTCATCTGAAAAATATTCAGCAACAACAATGGACTACAAAAATTATCACAACATACTATGACATTGTCATTAACAATAACATAGGTGTAGTGTAGTGGGTACTCACTGTTTAAGCCTACCTGGTAGACAGTGGTCAGAGAAGACTCCAGCTTGAGAAAGTTCTGAACCCACAAGTTCACATCTCTCTAGATTGTGCATTCCAAAGTTAATAAAATACAGACGTATGCATAATGTGCTGGCTACAGCTGCTGTTGTCTTTGGCAATGGTTACTTAAAACATTTGAATCATTTAAGGTAATAGATTTTATTCCAGCTTATAACAGCTGTATTACAGCCAAAATGATTCCAACACTTGCATCGATCTAAGTAGGAAGAGATACAAAGAAAATAGGAAATGGAGGGAACTTTTATTGCATCTAAAGTGATAATACATCGGAGATACTTCAGCTGCAGCTAACATTGGGTAAGACAGTGATTCAGGTTGTATCCTGCTATAGGTCCCCAACCATGTTTCAAGACTCACATTCCATTTTCCTAGGCACCCTGGAGAATATTAGGGTCCAACCTAACACTCTCATACTGGGCGACTTCAACTACCCCTCCATTAAATGGGAAAACAACTCATGTACTAATACACTTGCCCCACGTTTCCTGGAATTCATTAATTCCAGTGCCTTGGACCAGCTCATTTTTACCCCCACTAGAGGTAGCAACATCCTTGACCTGGTCATTAATAACATGGGCGACTGTTGCTCTACACCAATAGTCAACGCTTCCCTGGTTAGATCCGACAGCAAACTAATCACCTTGGCAATCCACATCCCTACCCCCACCTCCGCAAAGGTAACCACCATGAAAAACTTCTCCAAAGCTAACTATGGGCTCCTAAAAACAGAGGTGGCTAACTTCACGGCACCCATGCAAATGAAGATCAGTTGCTGACTGCTGAATCATACACCAATGCACTGTATGAACACGTGCACAAATGCATGGCTCTCGCCATACCCAATATGACCAAGATGCTCTCCTCCAAAAAAAGGAAACCAATCTTGTGGTCTCCTGCCATAAACAAACTCTACAACAAAAGGAGATGCGGAATAAGGTGAAGTCCCAAGACTGGAAAAACTCCCTTATCAGTCTCAACAAAAAGTTGAGATCCCTCATCAAATCCTCTAAAGTTACCTATGAAAACAGAATTGCAGCAGATAGTAAAGTCAACCACTAGACCTTCTATAGTTATGTAAAGTATTTCCAAGGCAATACCCAGATATGCTCTGAGCTACTGCACAATGGTACCTCCTATACTGAGCCAACAGATATTGCCAATATACTGGCTGACAGATTCAGTGCCAACTTTACCCCCCCCCCCCCAAGGGACCAGTCACAATACCAGTAGATTGCCAGGCACACAGTACTAATGCATTTTCTATTAAAATACTTAGCTAGCATAGTGCCGGACCCAGCCAGCTACAGGGGCTGAACGGCAACTTCGGCACCACCGGCATGTGCTCCATAAGGTCATTCTTGTAAAAATGTCTTGCATACAGTTTTTTGCTCAGCATTAAGCTAGTGCATAACCCCTTGGGTTTTCAGATATTACATCAGGTCGCATAATTAAACCCATCAAGCTACAGAGGCTGAACACCAACTGCGGCAGCATCAGCATGTACTTAATGGGCTGTTATGGATCCATAAATGGTTATTAAGTGTTAGTACTCTGAGTTAGATTGAGAACTATTCTGTTTGTCTGCATTTTCTGCATATGCATTTCCTAATAATTCATGTGCATGTGCTTTGTTTTTGACTGTGAAGTACTACGTTTGATTAAATTCCCTGCATCTGTATATTTAACTGTACTCAATACTCACTCTCTACCCTGCTTCCAACTATATGTAAACTTGTTGCGTCTACATCTGTATCTTCCTCAATGCACCCCCCACCTACACTCACTCCTTATCCAACTTCTTTCTAATGGTACCCCCAACCTACACTCACTCCGTCTCCAGCTTCTTTCTACATATCCCCACATACCCTATAATCATTAACTTACCTCTCTCTCTCTTTACAGCTCACTCCTCGGGTGTTTTTACCCCCCCAGCAAACCTAAAAAGAAAACAAAATAAACAGGAATACCCCCCACACTGGTCAACAACCTGGGACTACCTACTCAATTGTTGAATTAACTAGCGTGTATGTATCTGACCTAAACTACTGTATTATTTTAAATGTACATTGTACCCTACCCTTAGCGAGCACTCTAGCAGCCTACTGCAGCCCTTTACCCCCCCCCCCCCTCCGGTGGCTTTTTTTTCTCATAGTTTTTTCAATAAAAAAGCCTACTACAGTCTCTTTCTCCCACCCCCATTTCACCACTAGGTGGCAGCAAACTCCCACTACAGTGCAACACTTGCTTTCCTGCTTGCTGTTCCACTACCTAACCAATGTTACCATCTTTTAGTACACCAAACCTAAGGGTAAGGGCATATAATAAAGGAGATAGTCTGATATGGGGGTACAGGGCAGAGATAGGCTAAGTCCCACCCCAATATACCTCACTCTAGACTATACACTGCCCGATTACAGAGCCCCCACTAACTGATAGTTTTTTTCTGCTGCTATCACTCCTCCCTGGGTCTTATCCCCCCTAACCCCTCCCCACCACACCCACCCTGCAGCTAACCACTCCCATCCACACCCTGACTACAATTAGCCACTCCCATCCACAAACATATGCTTACCCCTCACACTCCATACACTAAGACTACCCCCTCCACACACACATTAATACTAACCAGCCTTCTTATCCCCCTCTACTATCTAACCCTCCTTACAAGTCTCCCTAACGCACACCAATCTCTAAAACCCAAAGCCACCATCTCTATCCTCCCTTACACATCCACAGCTTATAGCCTAATCTCACCTGAACTATATTGCTCTAAACCAAGCCATTATTTCAAACCATCCATACTCTCTACTCCTTCCCTCCACCACCCCTTTCATACTATCACCTCAAAGAAAAAGTTCCCTCTCAACAACCCTTCCTTCCTATTCCCCATTCATTACCTCCAACACCTCTTCCTCAACTCCCTCTCTCAATAAGGTGACATCCACCCTAACCCTGTACCCTCCTCAGCCAGCAACCAAAGCAACAGCCCCACCAAACCACACAAACCCAAAACCATCCGGCTAACCACCTTCAATGCACAAAGCCTCAGAAACAAAATCCCCAACCTGCATGCTTGGCTTGCTCACAACCAACCTGATATTACAGCCATCTCTGAGACATGGCTTAAACCCTCCATCTCTGACAACGAAATCCTTCCTCCTGGCTACAAAATCCTCCGCAATGATAGAATCTGGAGAAAAGGTGGTGGTGTGTCTATTATCTACCCATCCACCCATACTCTAACTCCATACACCAACCCCATCCCCACCTTCTCCAATGCAGAAATATCAATTATATAAAGCTTAATAACTGCAAATCTTTATGCATCTGCTCTATCTATATCCCTCCAGGCAATAACACCAAAACATTAGAAGACATACTATCCTGATTTAACTCCAATATAATACTCAAAACCTATATTATTGGCGACGTAAACATCAACCTGGCATCCATCAACTCTAACACCCCATCCCAGTCAATCAATCTCAACAACTTCACCAAACTCATAAACCTTCCAACCAGGACCAACAAAGATGGAACCTCTGGTACCATCATAGACTGGATACTCACTACCCACCCCTACCTTGCCTCTCAAGCCAGTCTTCTGCCCGATCCTCTCAGCAACCACCTACCTGCCTTCCTTGACTGCTTATTCCCCACCCCTAAAACATCACCAATATATCCTAACCCGCAACTTAACCTCCTTCAACTCACACACACACTCACAGAATGCCTTAAGCACATAGATTGGTCACACCTAAAAACTCTCCCACTTGATGCATTATCCTGTTTTAACAATACATTCCTAACCATGCTAAATCAACAGGCACCCCTAAGATCCAAAAGAATCAAATCAAATCCATGACCCTGGCTATCCCATGAAACTAGAAACATCATGCATGAGTGTAAAAAAAAATGGAAACAATGCCAAAAACAAAACACAACCAACTCCCTCCTAGAATTTAAACAACTACGTAACTTAGCCAAAAAATTGTTAACCAAAGACTGCAAAAACTACTACAATATCCTCCAATCCATTCACTCATCCAATACAAAAAGATTTTGGAGCTCTGTGTCCTCCATCCTTCACCCAGGCAATAAAAGCAACCCATGCCCAGACCCCACTCTCTCAGATCTGCAAACTGCCACTAATTTCAACCATTTCTTCATTGATTGCATTGCAAAACTATCATCCTCCTTCCCTGACCATTCCTCCTGCCCCCCAACAGCAAACCTCCTCCTTCCTCCCCCTTTACCCTCAAACCCATCCCCACAAACACAATAAAAAGACTTCTCCTCAAGCTAAAACCCTGTTGTAATGCACCAGACAATCTACCACCCTCCTTCCTCAAAGACTCTGCTGAAACCATTGCCTACCCTGTATCTATTCTAATAAACAGATCTATACAGGAATCATATGTCCCTACCATCTGGCGCCAAGCATACATCATTCCTCTTCTAAAAGGCAGTAAAAACAGAGATACAACCAACTTCAGACCTATAGCCATACTCTCCCCCCTCTCAAAAATACTTGAAAAAACCATCCATGCTCAAATCATGCAACATCTAAACCTAAACAAACTTCTCTCCCACACCCAACACGGTTTCCGCCCCGGCCACAGTACCATCACTGCCCTCCTTTCCTTTCTAGAGACCATCAAGCTCGCAAGTAATAAGGGATGTATCATCACTATTCTTAGACCTTTCAAAAGCATTTAACACCATCTCCCATCCTCTACTTCTGTCCAGCTCTCATCCTTAAATCTCTCTCCCTCCACCCTTGCTTGGTTCACCAGCTACCTATCTAACCGCCAACAAGCCATCCAGTGGAAGGAATCTACCTCTCCTTTCCTACCGACACCCACCAGAGTCCCTCAAGGTTCTGTTCTTGGTCCTTTGCTCTTTAACATATTTATCAAAAATGTTTACCTCTCCATCCCTGATGCCTCACTCATCCAGTATGCAGATGACTCCACCACCATCTCCTCTGACACCTCCCCCACTGAATTACTAATAAAAACCCAGCTTGATTTCTACAAAACTGAATCTTGGATGAAAGCCAATCACCTTGCCCTAAATGCCTCAATAACAAAACTAATGATCTTTACCCCTACTAGAAATTCCACTTTAGACAAAAATCTGTTCCACATTACAAGCCACAATAAAACGCCACTAGAAATAGTCCCCTCAACCAAACTGCTAGGAATCATTATTGATGAAAACCTAAAGTTTGACTCCCACATATACTCTGCCATCAAAAAAACTCATAAGAAAATTGGTCTCCTATACAGACACAATCACTACCTCAACCCCTCCACTCGGCGAACACTTGCAACTACCTTCATCCTCCCATCCCTCATGTACTGCACTCCACTTTTTACCAATCTCCAACTAGGCCTGTTGTCCAAACTAAAAGCCTACTACCACAAAATTAGCAAATCTGCTACTAACTCCAAAAGTTCATCCCATCACTGCCACTCACTACTCAACCTCAAATGGCTAGAACTCCCCAACTACCTTAAATATCTACAACTCACCACTACTCACAAGCTCATCTTCTAACCTTCTGACTGTCCATCCCTAGCCACAGCACTAACACCCTACACACCCCCCCGCTCCCTAAGATCAGAGAACCAAAATCTGCTTTAAGTACACAAACCTTCTCATCCCCCAGGCCAACTACTACTATCCTTCACAATAGCCAAACTCTGGAACTCTCTCCCCTCCCACCTACGCAACATACTTAACTATAATAACTTCAAAAGCCAGCTCTTCATATATCTATCTTCCAAATGGGAATGTCCCTCTCATGCTCCTACCTAAATTACTTCTCAACTGACTGTCTTCCTACCCCCCTTCTTTGTTCTCTTAAATAAATAACTTATTGAGCTTTGTCTCTGTCAACCTGGTATAACCTGATGCATTGACTTAAATACTGTACATTAAGTAACAATTTAACCTTACATATATGTAAATATTATGTAATGTAATGTAATGTAATGTATGTTCTTGTGGACTTTTTCTCCCGGGGCCTCCACTGAAAATGGGCCAACTTGACCCAGTGGACTATCCCGGTCAACAAATGCAAATAAATACTACTGCTGCACAGGTTAAAACAGCACTGTCCAAGGCCAAGAATCCAGTTTCTATGGGACCTGACAACATCCCTAGCTGTGTTCTACATGAACTACAGAGTGAACTGGCACCTCACCTGTGTGCCCTGTTCAATCACAGCCTCACCTCAAGCTTTGTCCCTACCAAATGGCACATATTTGATGACACAGTCATCCCTCTCCACAAAAGAGGAGCGACTACAGACCCTGGGAACTATCGCCCCATTAGCCTGACGAGTCTGATATGCAAAGCTAGGGAATGCGTCATCATGGACCTAATAAACAAAGATATAGGGAATCTCAAAACACAGTTTGGTTTTGTGAAGGGTAGATCATGCCTACTCAGCTTGGTCAACTTCTCCGAGTCAGTCACCAGAGCTGTGGATGAAGGCAAGGTGGTTCATACAGCCTACCTTGATCCGGCCATACCCTCTGATACCATTCCCCACTCAGGAATCATAGAAAAACTCAATAAGCCAGGGATCAACCCCTATATCACTAGGTGGGTTGCAAACTGGCTCACAGGTAGAACCCACAATGTGAAAGTAGCTGACTCCAAGTCAGACTGCCGACCAGTCACGAGTGGAGTCCCACAGGGATCGGTCCTGGATTATCTCCTGTTTGGTATCTACTTCTCTGAAGTCCAGACCAACATGAAGGGACTCTGGCTGACAAAGTTCGCAAACCATTGGAAGTTGGGAACTATTATTAACTCCCTGAGCGATGTTGACATCATACAGAAAGGCCTCACTGAGACCAACGACTGGTGTCAGAACCATGGCCTTAAGCTCAATGCTAAAAAATGTGTCATCATGTCCTTTGGGAAAAACCTGATTCCCATGAATTACCACATTGATGGCAGTCCACTGAACACAGAAGGTGTTATACGAGATCTGGGAACACAGGTTGACAGCAACCTCTCTTTTGACCACCACATTGCCACTGTGGTCAGAAAATCCTTCTATGTGGCACATCTCATTACTAAGGGTTTTGCATCCAGGAAGAAAGACGTCACTGTTTCCCTCTACTCTTCCCTCATTAGGCCAATCATTGAGTACAATGCCCCATTTGGTATGTACCTCACTAAACACATGCAACCACTGGAGACACCGCAAAAGTACCTCACAAAGAGGATCCTAGGCCTTAAACATTTGTCCTATATGGACAGACTAAAAAAACCCCAACTATTCTCTGTCTCATATCGCCTACTTAGAGACGATCAAAGCCACGCCTGACCCAGCTCTATTAAAAGAAATTCCAATCCCTCCAGAGACCTCAGCCTCATTACCACAATCAACAGAACATGCTGGAGGGACAGGTTCATAACCCAAAGACTGCCCATGCTATGGAATAGACTTCAGATACATGTCAAGCAGAGCACCTCACTGGCCTTATTCAAGAGAAATACTGATGAGTGAATGGGAAACAGAAAATTCACCCCAGGGATCAATCCAGTGGCTTTACTTGACAGAGGCAATCCTATGGGCAAGGCTTGTAAAGGCTCCCAGGCCATTAGCCTAGTACACACCTATGAACCTATGAAATCCAAACCTATGTAAAATGCTGTGAAATACTGGATCCTTTTCCCAAATGAGAAATAAAATAAAGACTGACAGCCACTCTTTTTTAAAAAAGTGTGGCTAGAAATGAAACTACAGTTTAATTAAAAGTTGCCAGACTCCTAAGAATCCCAGTAAAAGGCCTATTTGTAACTGGTAAACTTATTAAAAATAATTTTAATCTTAAATCTAGTGAAGTAGTTTATAACTTTGAGTCTTAGGAAATAAAGCTTATGGATTCTTTGATGGAATGTGTGGCAGTGTTGAGAAAATTAGTCTATAACTGTAATTAATGGAGAGAGATTACAGCAAAGGTTAAGAGAAAGAGGACAGTAAGAAGAATAAAAATTCTGCATGCAAACAACAAAAAGCTATTTTCAGGAAAAAAAACTTACAAATGAATTTCTTTAATTACTTCTTTAGCTTTGAAAACTGCAAACAAAATATACAAAATACAAAACAGTTTACAACAGGATGTAGTATTACTCCAGAATAGCATTGTAAAGGGCATGAGCCCAAAAGCAGCAAAGCCAATGCACTTTCTACACGAGTTGCTGAATAGCACACAACTGCTCAATACAAGTTTATGACACCTCCGCTAGCACAGAGGCATAAAGCCCTAGTACAGCCCACGTGGCACGAGTTTGCTTAGTGGCTCCAGCATCAAGCGGAGGTGGGTAAAAGGGGAATGGTTACGCTTAGCCTGCTCTCTTCTCTTTGTGGGATGACTCAAGCAGAGATGCAAACTTTCTGCTGCAGAATCTCCAGAGTACACTAGGGATCAAATTGCATTGCCAAATTTCATGGGGCTAGGGCCAGCTGGATAACTTTTGATGATGTGTGGTAGCGCATCAAAAGGCAGACTGTATGCCAACTCTTTGGACGTGAAAAAGAACACCCGGGAAGAGTCAAGATTTAAATAAAAAAATCAAATCCTTCTCCCAGATGACAGCACTGCTCCTGGTGTACTGACCCTCACCTCCATGGACTGAATGAGCTCTAGAGCTCTTGTCCAGGAAATGAATGACCAGTGGAATATCTGGCGTGGAAGCTCGAGGATCAGAAGAGGACCAGAGCGAAAAAAAGTAAATTTAAGAAAATGCAATGCTTGACCCTAAACAAGGTGCAGAGTACAGCAAAAGTCTGTAAATAAATAAATAAAGCATGACTACAATGAAAAGACAGAATTTCAGAAACTCAGGAAAATAAATAGTTTTGCAGCCAACTGACCATATATTGAAAATGTAAAATAAAATGTTACAGTGGTGGGAATAGCTACTACCAAGTTTCTCTAAAAGAAGCAAAAGGAAACATTAACTCTGAAAATTGTTAACACTAGGGGACTAAGAGGTGATGGGGTAGAAGCTAGGACCCCATTACGCTGCAGTGCAATATCAACAATCCATCTACCTGGTGTGGGAACTGACCCCACACCCTTCCACAATAAAAATGAGTATGCCACCTGTTCTGCCACTGACATTGAATTGTGTCATTTTCAATACAGGACATACTGTTCTTGGGCTAAAAAGTCAGTACACAATAAAGTGCCCTAAATATTTTACTGTGTCTATTTGTATGTTTTGAAAGACAGAGGTACAGCTATTACAAAACATGCCACTGACTACATTTCTACAGGTGACTGGAGGGGCATGCATTTCCATGTCTGCACTTACAATCTATCAAAATATTTTCCCATCATAAGCCACCAGTTATTTGGCAGTTCCTTTTGACAGCAAGCGCTCATTCTGCATGTTTATGATGGGTACTCCTTGGCCAGGTAGTCTCTATACTACTGGGTTCTTCTGGCTAGGCTATTCAGTGGTCAACTGGACAGCATTTTTAGTAAGAGTTCCATCTGTACGACTGGTTGCATGAAACAGACACACAAAGGACTGACCCAAAAAATAAATATAAACCCAGTACTTAATCAATAAAAAATGAACTAAAATTCCTTTTTTTTAAATTTAGGCAGACAGAGTAATAGAGTTTTGTTTCATTGTTGCTTCTAATGCATCTTAAATCATTTGCCTTGTCAGATCTTGGAAATTTTGTACAACCCACAAGTAACACACTGACAAAACTAAGAGCAAAACTAATGCTGTTACAATGGCACATCTGAAAGAACAATGTCTGATTTCGACAGATATGAAAAATAAAGGCTACATCAAAGTAAAATAATTCAGAGCCAAGACAGATCATAAGCAGTCTTCAAAATCTTTATGATTGATTTCATATTCACTGCAGGTTTTTATCTAAAAGTAACTATTCAACAATGTAATGCACATCTTTCTTTAAGAGTTGCTGAAATTCCAAGAAATGTCATTCCACTGTTTTGTGAACTGCAGTGACTAGTGCAAATGTGTGGAAATGCATACATCTGAGGTTACGGTACCCTGCAGTTACTCTTCTTACCCAAAGGTACAGTGATGTCGCAGTTATTACACAGAAGTGCCACAATAAGAGTACGAACTTGGCTAAGCCTGCAAGGGCCCTACGGCCATTAGCCTAGTAACTTTCTATGATCCTATGACATATGGGGAACACAGCTATTCTCATGCTGTGCGAATGCAAGGGAGAAAAGCCCCCCCACCACACACGCACACACACACACACACACACACACACACACACACACACACACAAATGCTTCTGTGGTGTAACACCCAGTACTTAAAATTGCCTTTTTTTAAATCAGTTTATTTTCCCAACATTTGGGATCTACAGTTTTGTGTCTTGTACATTTTATAGGAAGCCTTTCTTCAAACCCCTCCCTCATCACGCAATAATCATTTCATTGGGGCACATATTAGCATGCAGTCTGAGTCCTTGCTTTAAAAAAAACTGAATTAGCTGTACAGTAGAAATGCATCAGTTTTCTATTAGCACTGCAAGTTAAAAAAAAATACCACCAGTTGCAATAAACTAAAACTAGAATAGCGAAGAGCCACCTTTATTCCAATGTACAAGATCCATGTAATTATCCAAGTGCTCTCTCTTTTTATCAGTACACAATAGAAGACTAACAAAAGTCTGAACATAGTCCCATTAAACTGTTGCAAATGAGACCTTCTGCTGTGAAGCCAAGATGTAAAAAATTTCCACATAGTTTACGTACAACCATGATACTGATCAATGTAGGGACATGACCTAATGCAAGAGATTGGCATCAATATTTCAAAATGGTGACATACATTAATGTTGTGCAGTTGGTTCTATGGTCAACAGTAATGCAGAAAGGCATATACACCTATGAGCTGCAACTCACTGCAGAGATAGCAGGCATGAGCTAAGCAAAGACAGTGCAATCGATAAATCATAAAACAGCAACTGTATTCTGGCTCGTTTATCATAAAACACAAATGACAGCTTCATGATTATTGTTTTTCGAAAGATCTTTTTCAGAACATAATTACTGGAAGCAAAGTCTTGATTGTTCCATCTGTCCAACAACCCACATCACACAGCTCTCACAACCACAGCACCTCCTACCCAAGTGTAATCCCAATTTTTAGTGTTCAAACACTAAACAGTTTACAGTTCAGACAACAGCAACAACTATACCATAGCAGATTGTCATGTATGAAGGGAAAGGAAGCAACAGTTCCTGTACTAGACAGACTTGCTAACCTTTTTAGGATATGAAACATGACAGATGTGCACACGGAAACAAATAATGCATCAAGTTCCTCATAATCATAACTACAGACACATCATTTCAATAAATTTAATGAAATGAGTATGCAAAATAAGGACTTTTCATTGAAAAAGTATATCATGTAATTACTTAATACCTAACAGATGCATGGTTATCCTGTTCCTAATCCACATTCCAAAACTAATTAATCCTAGTACTGTCAGAATACAGTCCAACACTGTTCTACAGGATCTACCATTTCTCTAGGTAAAAACATCATCTGGGTTCTAAATAACTTATAACTAAACCAAATAATAACAAAAATAATTAAGCACAGCTTCAGCAATTGCTATACTCCTGCTGAAGACAAGAGCATGCCAGAATACAACCAGAGTGGATTATTGATGGCTTTAAGGGAAAGCTTCCTTAGCACTTTTCATTCCCATGAAAAATGGCTGAAATGGTCTTTGGTGACTAGGTAATTTCATTGTTTTGATTATATATTTATTGCTTTTGTTTACCTGCAGAGTTCTACCGAGCTAACTACCCCTGTTCAGTGTAGGTTCATGGAGAAAAGCTTGCGGAATGGAAATGTTTACATAGAAGGTATATAGGACTGCAGTAAAATAATGTTATTTACAATTTGAGAAACCTTTTAAATTTTGATGAGGTTACAAGCTGATTTTTACAAGATGTGTGGGTTACAATGCACTGCAGTAAGGTAAGTATAATAAATACAAAATGAAGGGAAACTATCCTGCCTTCATTGGCAGTTACATTAATTGAGTTTCCAAGCTGTCATAAAGGCCTTTGTTACTGTTTGTGTACAGAATGCTGGGAGACGTAAGTATTCCATCCAATTAGAATTTAGCATCTTTTAAGAAACTAACCAACCAATGAATAAACATCTAGTTAACAGAAAACAATGGAAACACTGGCAATTACTCAGGAGCATACCAAAATCCTCTGGATACATTTCAGGAGTCTGTTAAATAAACATGTAGTTTAATGGTATGCGAGTACAGCCAGTTGAAATGTTATTAATAACAAAACAAAGACTGTTTAGTAACACATATGTAACAATATGAACACACTTTGTTTAATTAATTAATCAATCAATCAATCAATCAAGTATTGACATTTTATTACTGGGTAGGAGCCCATTTTCAGTGGAGGCCCGGGGAGAAAAGCTCCAAAGTATTACAAATCATTTTAAGAACAATACTTTTACACTCTTCAAAAATAATACAAAAAAAATCTACAGGTTCAATAATTACACCAAGTTATACATAATATGAAAGCATTGCTTAAGAAAAGATACAAGTTATATGGCAATAAATTAATATCTAGAGAAATTTTACCAGTTTCTAGAGAAATTAAACAGGAAGTAAGCCGCGGTGGTGCAGCGGTAGCGTTCGATTCTCGGCTGGAGCGCCTTCTGTGTGGAGTCTACTTTTCTTCCCCACGGTCGAGTGGCATTTGATAGACATGTGTGAAATGGGCGTGCCTTCGTTGAAGGTTGGGCATCGAGCTGGCACCTTGTCACCGTAAAAATCTACTGCCAATCATTAGTGGAACAGAGTTCCGCTGTAGCGACCCCTAACCGGGAAAAGCCGAAAGAAGAGGAAAGTATAATACAAACAGGAATTGCAATATGAAGTGAGAGGAAAGCAGGATTATGGTGTATATAGAGAAAATATGGACACTAGGTGTCTCCATTCTTCTTCACAACTTTATTAATTCTACTTTTAACTGGTCATCAGTACTGTCCCATCTCTGAACATGGAAGCAGTCTGGACATCTAGATGTGGATTTGTAAGAGAAAGTAGGATCTCAGTACTTCTTAGACTGCCTTGCAAGTCAACACCTTCCTAACTCACCTACACTCATCCAATTTAGCATCTATGAATCACCCTAAAAACAATGCAGGGATGGCACAAGCAAACTGTAATGAAACATACATCGTCTGAAAATGTAAATCTAATAATTTCAGGCAAATATAAAAAGTATGAGTAAACAAACAAATAGTATAATGCATTTTTTTAGATTGGTAAAAGAAGTGTGTCGAAAATCAGCAGCATGACTCTGACAGGCAATCCCATTTATCCGAGAGTGAGGTTAAACCATCAATTTATTTGACTTAAGGAGTGAAAGCTGGATACTTAATGTTAATGCTAAGGTGACAAATGTATGCAATTTAAACAATAGCAGGGACAATAATTTAGGTAACTGATAAACAGGTGGTTTAGGAAAAAAGTGCATAGAAATGGGAACAGAAATGTCTTGGATTCAAAAGTAGGGGCTTCACAGATGCTGTACATATAAAGCCTCCTCCCAATTTAAAATACAACTGTTTTCTCACTGGACAGTCCAACAACCTTCAATACAATGTTGGCTAGAGGCATGGTGTAAATAACAATACCCTGTCTTATACCAATGCAAGTAGTAAAATGTATCCTCAGGTTTTGATCTGTAACAAGTTAATAGCACTTGTCAGTCAAGCTGCCACAATCAGGCTGAACATATCTGTCACAAACTCAGCCACTAGCTACGCGCAGCAAACTAAGCAATAATCAGTTAACTAATGTTTCCAGATCAATGTGAGAAAATCTAAATGAGTACAGCATGCGGTGCAGTTTAGGCAAAAGTTAATAAACATTCAGAGGGAAATAAAAACAAAATCTTAACCTGCAAAGGCTATAAAATGGTTCCACACCTAAACATTACTCTGTGCCGTCTTATCAAAGCTTATTTACTTAAATGTGTGATCTGTTCCATTCAATTTTTTTACTGGTGTTCCACAGTAACTCAGAAGAAAGGCTATGGCTTTTTAATGCCAGATCTAAACAAAACCAGATCACAAAAAAAGCATAACATAAAATAAAGAAATGCACATTATGGTCCAGATTTATGCTGCTTCCCTTTTTGTTATAGTAGGCCTGTGAATTCAGGGTATTTAAACATTAACATGTTGACTAGTATCAAAAGTCAAGTTTGTTTTCTTTTCTATTAATGGATGCACTCTCATGTAATTTAAAATGTGATGATATAAAAAAATATTTAAAAAGTCAACAATGTTATTAAGAAATGATTAGTTATGTACTTACCATAAACACTAAATCTCAGTTACTCACTCACTCCAGCCTCACTGACTGGCAGGACTTGGGACACCCAAGTCCTAAGGGCTCAGCACAAGAAACATTTGTAAGATGCAAACTACTTCCCACTACCCATAACACTTTGCTTGCGCTTTTATTCTTCAGATCTCTTGTGGACTGCATTCAACAAACAGCCTACCACTATTATTCCCAAGTAAAGAGATTTAGATCTTTAATCTTGAAACTAGGAAATAATACATTTTGTTTACATGTTTATTTTCCATAGTGGATATTTAAACACACATTAAACTGGGCAGTTTTGAGGTTTTTACAAAAGGAACCATATTGTGGAAGAAAAGTCCTTTAGATACTTAGGGGAAAATATTAATTACAATAATTACAGTGCAACACTGAACAGATGATTAAGGGTATGATTTGTTAACAAGCTACTTCCTGTGGTAAAAGGTTTGATTCTGTCATCCTCCATATGTTTACTGTGTGACTCTGAGCAAGTCACTTAACCAGGCAGTGCTGTCATCTGGGAAGCTGAGCTAAACCTCCTCATTGGTCTGAATCCTGGACCGTACGCCTTGGAACAATCTATGAACCTATCACTATCAGCCAGTACTGCTTTTACGATTTAACATATAAACCATATCAGTACCTATTTAGAATCAGAAAAATACTTTTCAAATGGTATAAAATATAAATCACATCAGTAAAACATATAACAAAGGTGGACATCAAACTTTACTGTCACTTAAGTCACAGAGAGACTGTTTAAGTCAGTAAACAGTATCAAATCTGACAAGTTTTGCTTTGGTATGAAACAGACAGTTGACCAAAAATCTTCCTGCCCTAACTTCTGCTTTTATACATTTAACCTGACCTATTCCTTTGATTGTTAGGCATTGTTATTGCCTTCATTTGCAGCTGTTTCTTTGCTGTGAAAAATCAAATAAATGATGCGCAACTTTTTTCAGATAACAATCTTGGAATATAGGCCACTCCAGCGAGAAGAGGGATAAACCATGACTACGTCCCGGACGGCCTGGGTTTGAATATTGGCTTGGCTGACAGTTGGAGTAGCAGGGAATGCATGGGTGTGCCCATCCAAGGTGGGAAGGTGTTCACTGATATTCTCCATAAGGGGAGGCATGGTCCAAAGAGGGGAGGTGCTCTGAGACATAATCAGTGAGCATGGGGGGCTAGGGAAGGGAGGGCATTTAAAAAAAAAAAAAAAAAAAAATTCACCCTGACAGAAGCACAGATGAGATGAGCTCCCAGAATACACTCAGGATCCATGACAATTCAAGCGAAAAACAGACCAAGTCCAACGGGTTGGAGAGTAGCTGGCAGACCCGGCATGGATATTATGTATCTGGGGACAGACCACTAAAATGAGGTCCAAAACGACCAAAAAACAATCTTGTAATGTACATAAAATTATTAAAAAATTTTAAGAGTCTGTCCTCATAAAAAGGTCAAACTGAAAAGAAAATGGAAGAAAGACCTCCAAATTTAAATCTATATGCTCCATTTCACCCATAAAAAAGTACATTTGCGTAAAGTCTTACCATAAAAGTAGATGTCCTTCTCTTCACTGTTGCAGTATTCGTTACAGTAAGGATTCCCTGCCAAGGGTAGCCCAACATTCAGTCAGTATACTAAAGCCTTAGATTGTACTAGGGACATCTTATGTCACCCATATGCTCCCTGAGCCCACCGTATGGCATAAAGGTGAAGTACGGACATACCGTCTTTAGAAATGAAGAGCCCCTGGAGGGACAACAGCCCAAGGATAAAGGAGTATACATGCATCCAAAAGGAGAAAGAAACGGGGGAGGAGGAGGGAGGAAGCAAATACTGCAACAGTGAACAGAATTACATTTACTGTTATGGTAAGATTTTACACAACTGTACTACTTCCTTCCACATCACTGTTGCAGTATTCCTTACAGTACGGAGAGTATAAAAAGCTTAGGAAGAAAGTTGGGAGGAGGAAAGGCCAGTATAGCCCTCAAGAAAACCATGCAGTATAGCCTTGGCAAATGCAGCTCTAGCTGTAGAAACGATATCCATCTTATAGTGCTAAGTAGCTGCCTCAAGAATAGAATTAGTATCCAAACCTTTGAAAAAAGCACCAGAAGAAGCCACAGCCCTGGTAGAACGAGCCTTAATGGAAGAAGGAAGTTTTTTTCCCGTGAAAGGAGGAACAAAAGGAAATGGCTTTAGATATCCAGGAAGAAATAGTTTCCTTAAAACAGCTAAACCTAAAGACTAGGATGAAAGGAAAAAAAGCTGCTCAGATTTACAAAGTTTTATCCAAATAATATCAGAGTTGTCTATCCAAATACAAGGTGAGCAAAACCTTCTCACTAGCAGACTGTGGAGAAGGGGAAAAAGTGTCAAATGAATTAAGAGACAACTCATTAACTATCTTGGGCATAAAAGAAAGATTAGCACGAACAGACACCATGTCCTTATGAAAAAAAAATAACGACCTGTAGCTCAGACATCCGACCGACTGAGGTAAAGGCCAAAAGAAGAACAGTCTTCCAGGAACAATACTGTAAGGAAACTAAAGCTACAAGCTGAAAAGGTGCCTGAGTCAATATTTCCAGGGCAAAACTGATGTCCCAGGAAGGAGGAATAGGCTTCCTGGGAGGCCTAATATGAAGGACACCTTTAAGAAATTGACCTTGAATCTAGAAGCCAAAGGGGAAGTCAAAGTCACACAAGCAGGAATGCCTGACAGATAGGCTTTAACAGAAAAGTATGCCAACCCAGCATTAAGCGATTCATACAAATAAGAGAGAACCAAAGGAACTTCCACAGAAAGTGGAGCTAGGTTGGGAGTAAGGCACCAAACTGAAAATCTCTTCCATTTGGATACATAACATTTTCTGGTAGTGTGTTTTCTGGCCTACTGCAGAACTACAGAAAAAAAGGTCCCTAAAGGGGATCAAAACCCTATCACCCACAGTGTCAGCTAAAGAGTGGACAGGTGTGGATGATGAGAGATCCCTTGTCTTGTATGAGTAAGTCCACCACATGAGGTAGCTTGTGATGAATGCCTTAGGCTAAATGCAGAACAGGAAACCAATGCTGTCTGGGCCAAAAGGGAGTCACCAACAAGATTTTGGGAGTATTCTGTTCTATCTTGATCAGGACCCGCGGCATGAGAGGAAGGGGTGGGAAGGCATAAAGAAACATCCCCCTTCCAGAAAAGAGATAGGGCATCCACCTTCCAAGCCACAGGATATGGGACTCTGGTGCCAACGGAAGGAAGTTGTCTGTTCAGAGGGGAGGCAAAAAGATCTACTTGAGGAGTACCCAACTAGTGGACAATGCCCAGAAACACATCTCTGTGAAGCATTCACTCATTAGTTTGTGAAAAATCACAATAGGAAGCCCAAAGGAGAACGCCAGCAAACTGTACTCAGTAAAAATGAACGCAGTTTTATTTTTTATGAAAAAGCGTTTTCGCTACAAACAACAATGCAGCTTCTTCAGGTAAAATTCAAAAAAGAACTCACAAATTTAAATACACTCAACAGGAAATAGTAATTTTACGTCACTGAATAAACACACCCTGTCATCTTACTAAGTATTATAAACCCTCCTCCACAGATGTACACTAGGCTAATACAGCCTACAAACCTCAGAGTAATTGCTTAACAGAAAAGTCAGCATCAAAAATCACTCTAGTAAAAAATAATAATAAAATTCTCTAATTATAAAATAAAAAAATAAATAACTTAAATAGTACAAGAAACTACCTCAAATAACTACGTAGTTTTAAGACTGCATTGATATTGCAGTTTTCATTGAGTCCCGGAGCCTTGAAGGCATTCAAAGAAAGTTGCCATTCAAGCTCACGGGACTCTAGCATCAGTGACAGTGGCCCACCCCTAATGCTTCCTTTTAAATGGTCAATACCCATAAAGGAGAAAGCATGTCCTGGGTTCTTATCGACATGCTTAGCTAGAGCATTATCCCCTTTGTTTTTCTTTATAGCGTACGTATGCTGGTAAATACGCTCTCTGAGCTTGCGGTCCGTCTTCCCAATATAGAAGGCAGGACAGCAAACACAGAATGCAGCATAAACAACAGAACAAGTTTGACAATTAATCTTATGATTAATATGGAATTTCCTATTCCCAATGGTGAAAGAACTCCCAGGTCTAATGTACTTACAATAATTACAAGAGCCACACTTAAATGTCCCTTTTTGTCTACAAAAAGAAGAGTCAATGCCTTTTCTTTGTACCAGTTCTTTAAGGTTACTACCCCTTTTAAATACTACTAAAGAGGACGGTGAAAAGATTGACATTGACTTATATAATTTCATTGACATCTTCCCAGCTAAAATCCCTGTTATGTTTGGCATCCCTAAGATCCATAAGGATGCCTTGAACCCTCCAATGAGAGCCTTGGTCGATGGTCGTTCATCGATGACCCATCCGTGCTCAAGATTCATAGACAGCATTTTGTCTAAATACATTAGACAAATCCCAAGTATTTGTAAGGACTCATGGTCATTCTTAAGCAACATTAACAAAATCCCCTTTGATAGTCACAACAATTTTTTAACGATCGATGTAGTTGACCTGTATACCTCCATTCCACATATAGAAGCAGTGGAATGGATTGGGTTGTTGTTGGCTGAATTGGGAGCACCAAAGTCGGAAATCAACTTGGTTACTGAGTTGTTGGAAATTGTCCTTACATCTAATTTCTTCATCTTTGACAAGGAGATTTACTTGCAAAAACAGGGTGTGGCCATGGGCTCACCCTGTGGTGCTAGTGTGGCGAATCTCTTTGTCACCTTTTGGGAGAAAAATTTTGTTTTGTTTTTTGTAATCTTGAGTTGACGAAGTATATCACCTTTTATACTAGATTCTTGGATGATATTTTCATCCTTTTTAAGGGTGATACTGGTAGTGCGGATGTCTTTGTTAACATTATTAACCAAACTACCACTTTTTTGAAGTTTACTTCTAACTTTTCTACAAAGGAGATAGATTATCTTGATGTGAAGTTAGTCAAGGGGCTTGATGTACTAACATCTTCTATTTACAGAAAGCCGACCTATTGCAATTCACTTTTGCATTTTTCAAGTTCACACCCATTTAGACAGAAAAGGGCCATTATGAAGGGTCAGCTGGTCCGAGCTGTAAGAATGTGCAGTACTTTATCTAGCTTCCTTACTGAATGCTCTCTTTTGAAGGATATGTTTTGTAAACGTGGGTATCCTACTCAATTGTTTGATGAGTTGTTTAATGAAGTTAGTTTGAAAAGGTCCGAAGGCTATTTTAAGCCCCTATTAGACCAGTCTCCCCCTTTAAGGATTGAAATTCAGGATGTTTTATCCCCTACTGATAACATTCCATCCAATGAAGTTCAAAATCTGAATCATACACAAGGTGATAAACAGTTCAATCTCAGCTTTGTTATTACATTTAATGTTAATGCCATGGCCATTTTGTCCATCATTAAAAAGAACTGGCACTTTATTTCTAGTTCAGCTGACCTAGTCGAAAAATTGGGTCCGTCCCCTTTAGTAGTATTTAAAAGGGGTAGTAACCTTAAAGAACTGGTACAAAGAAAAGGCATTGACTCTTCTTTTTGTAGACAAAAAGGGACATTTAAGTGTGGCTCTTGTAATTATTGTAAGTACATTAGACCTGGGAGTTCTTTCACCATTGGGAATAGGAAATTCCATATTAATCATAAGATTAATTGTCAAACTTGTTCTGTTGTTTATGCTGCATTCTGTGTTTGCTGTCCTGCCTTCTATATTGGGAAGACGGACCGCAAGCTCAGAGAGCGTATTTACCAGCATACGTACGCTATAAAGAAAAACAAAGGGGATAACGCTCTAGCTAAGCATGTCGATAAGAACCCAGGACATGCTTTCTCCTTTATGGGTATTGACCATTTAAAAGGAAGCATTAGGGGTGGGCCACTGTCACTGATGCTAGAGTCCCGTGAGCTTGAATGGCAACTTTCTTTGAATGCCTTCAAGGCTCCGGGACTCAATGAAAACTGCAATATCAATGCAGTCTTAAAACTACGTAGTTATTTGAGGTAGTTTCTTGTACTATTTAAGTTATTTATTTTTTTATTTTATAATTAGAGAATTTTATTATTATTTTTTACTAGAGTGATTTTTGATGCTGACTTTTCTGTTAAGCAATTACTCTGAGGTTTGTAGGCTGTATTAGCCTAGTGTACATCTGTGGAGGAGGGTTTATAATACTTAGTAAGATGACAGGGTGTGTTTATTCAGTGACGTAAAATTACTATTTCCTGTTGAGTGTATTTAAATTTGTGAGTTCTTTTTTGAATTTTATCTGAAGAAGCTGCATTGTTGTTTGTAGCGAAAACGCTTTTTCATAAAAAATAAAACTGCGTTCATTTTTACTGAGTACAGTTTGCTGGCGTTCTCCTTTGGGCTTCCTATTGTGATTTTTCATTGGTTTTCTACTCGTGTTCTGGTTCACTCATTAGTTTGTGTTATAGCCCTGCTCAGAGAATCTGCCACAATGTTCTGATCAGAAGGAATATAAACAGCCTGAAGAGTCACCTGATACTGGACTGCCAAATCCCAAATGTGAAGTTAGTCTGCACAAGAAGTAGCAACTTGTCCCTCCCTGCTTGTTGATGTACCACATCACTGTTGTGTTGTCTGTTAAGATTTTGAGGGGCCCTGGTAGGAAAAGAGAATGAAAGGCCTGAGCAGCAAGGAGAAGAGCTCTCATTTCTTTGATACTGATGTGGTCCTTCTTCTGACCTGGAGACCAAAGACCCTGAACTTTCAGAGGACTGAAGGAGGTCCCCACTCTTCATCTGAGGCATCTGAAAAGAGTTCTTGAATGGGGACTTGAGGTTGAAAAGGAAGCCCTGGGTTTAGGGACAACTGATGAAGCCACCACTGAAGCTCCACCTAGAGGCATGGGAAAAGGGAAACTGGAAAATTCAAAGATTGAAAATGTTAAAGCCAGACTGACTTTAGGAGCCACTGGAGTTTTCTCATATGAAGCATGGCCAGAAGAAGCACAGGAATGGTGGAAGCCATCCATGTACCCTAGAGTCTTTAGAAACTCTCTGGCTGTAATGGAGGTCAGAGAAAGAAGGGATTGAAAGAAAACAATCAGAGTTAAAGCTTGGGAGGAAGCAGGGATGCCAGCATTGGAATAATCTGGAGCCTGCACCCAAGAAAAACATCATCCTGTGAAGGAGATTGGAATGAAATTCACTGTAAACCCTTGGCTTTGAGGGAGACAAATATCATAGATAAGATGATGAAGCAAAATATCTGGAGAGGAAGCCTGATTGAGCAGGTCGTCCAGCTAAGGAAAAATATGTACTCCCCTCATCCTGCAAAAAGCAATCACAGAAGCAAGGCATTTGGTGAAGACCCCTGGGGCAGTAGAGAGGCAAAAGAGGAAAGCAGAAAACTGAAAATGGAAGGAAGCAACAGAGAAATGTAAAAACGTCCTGAAAAGGGAATGACTAGAGATATGGAGATCGGCATCATTGAGTTTTACAGAAACTAAAAAAGCATGAGGAAGTAGAAGAGGAATACCGGTTTGAAAAGAACATTCGAAAGGAAGGAACCTTCAAAAAGGTGTTAAGCTGAGAGAGATCCAGAAATACATTAAATAACCTCCCAAGTAGAATTCCAATCAGTGGGACTTTGACAGCATGAGACATTCAGTACAGTCATACAAGAGGCACTTGTTAACCACAGGAATCATGCTGTTCATTGGGTTAGGCTTGAAGGAATCAAATGTTTTTCATCAATGCCTACATTTTACTGAAAACAGTCCATGCAATAGAGCAAGAGTGCATAACAGTGAGGTAGTTTATGTTTAACCCCACTGTTCAGTAGCCTCACATTACATTTAGGGATATGGGGGGTTTCAACGGTCATCCCCCTCCAAACACAAAAGCTCCATCTAAATTTTTTGTTGTGACCAACAACATGAACTGTCAACTGTGCCCCCCCCCCCCCAAGAGAAATATGTCTGACAAAAGAGGCAGCAATGTTTATACCCTTTATTGACAGATTACTCCCACGAAGGGTAGCAGCTTCAGTAACAAATGAACTGGTTCAACTAACCTACAAGTTCTTACTGCTATCATTCTCCACCTAGCAACTGTTTTAAAATCCGGGTTGCTGTCAGTTTGCTATCAGCCTGGAATTTCAGAATGCTCATTTTCCAAAACAGTTCTACTCTGCTGTGTCAAGACCCAAGCACATTTTCTCAACACCTTATTTTATCTGTTTCTATCACCCCATGTTAGAAAACACACCATTGTCTATGGTTGTCCAGCAGTCAGTGAGCTGATGGCTGCTTGAAAGTCCTTATACCACTCTGCTAGCATTCTTAAGATTTCTGCTTATGGGAAAAAATCAATATGCTGTATTACCAGAAAATCTGATCGGGGGGGGACTTCTCACCAGTTTTAAATATTAGCAGACATTTATGCCTACTGACCTTAGGAGATAGTTTTTGACTTTTTTAAACATTTAAAATGCATCACTTAGGAAATAGCCGAAATCAGCATATTGCTTGCCCAGGTCTTGGTTAAGCTCCTCTACCACTGTGTATCAGTGTGTTGTCAGCTGAAGACGACAAGCTGTATCATCTTGTGAATGTCTAATACAGCAAGTTTAATGCACGTACTGTTGATATCACTTCAGCTTAACTTTCAGCTGGCGCAAGAGATAAAAACTCAAAAAAGGAAGCAAGTTGTGGGGTAAGACCATCACAGAATTAAATAAGTTATAAGACAACAGTGCACAGAGAACAAAAAGTGTTGCAAAAGTTCAGAATTTTCTCATCTAGTCATTAACATTTTCTAATTTCTTCACAAAGACTGACGTTTAGCCATTTTTACTCAACTTGCTTTGTTTATCTCCATCACTACTGTCTGCGTTGTCTGGACTGTCCTGTGCAGCTTCTGCAAACAGGCCAGCCCAATGACTGAACTTTGAAATTTAAATAAAAAAATAAATCAATGAGCAAAAGGCTCCACAGGTGTAAACAGCTCCAAATATCATAAACCAGCTTGTCAGGCAGTGCTTTAACAAAAGAAAATGCTGTACAAAAGTATTATATCTATGAAACTACATCAACTAACACTGCAGTTAGAATAAGGCAATATGCTCTTGCCCAAAACAATAGCTCTGCAGAATGATACCAAAGGAAAGTACAGTCATGCAAAATCTTGCCATATCGGCAGCTGTCCTTCTCTTCACTGTTGCAGTATTCGAACCTTAGAAATCTCCTGCCAAAGATAGCCCAATGTCTGGCCAGTATACCAAAGCCTTTAAATCTTGTATGTGCCATACGACATACATATGCTCCCCGTTCAGGAAGTATGGTATAAAGGTGATACAAGGACAAAGATACCTGGAACTGAATTGCCCCAGTAGAGAACAGTCTCCACAGGACAAAGGAGGCTATGTACACACAGGATGAGGAAATGCAAAGGGAAAAGGGAAGACCCTCGGCCAGGAGGGTAACCAAATCAAAGCCCAAAAGAAAAAGGGGATGGAGGGAGGGACTGAATACTGAGACAGTCAAGAGAAGGATGTCTACTGTTATGGTAAAATTTTACACAACTTTACTATGTCCTTCTAAGTCTTCACAGTAGGGACAATACAAAAGCTGGGAGATTGAAGCCTGGGAAGAGCCCTCAACAAATCCATGCAGGATGGCCTTAGCAAAACCTGCTTTGGCCCTAGAAATTTTATCCAATTTATAGTGAAGATATGCACTGAAGACCAAGTAGCAGCTTCAAGAATGGAATTAGTGAGCAAATCCTTGAAGAAAGTGCCAGAAAAGGCAATAGCCCTAGTGGAATGTGCTCTAATGGAAGTAGACAGATACTTGCCATGAAAAGAATAACAGGAAATGGTCTCAGATATCCAGGATGAGATGGTTTGCTTAGAAACAGACAAACCTAATGTCATGTGATGAAAACAAAACAAAAAGCTGGTCAGACTTATGAACGGCCTTAGTATTATCCAAACAATACCTGCTATGTCTGTGCAAATACAGGGTATGCAGGACCCTCTCACTAACAGACTGAGGAGAAGGAAAAAAGGAGGCAGTTGCACTGCCTGATTCAAGGACAACTCATTAATAACCTTGGGCATAAAGGAACAACTACTTTGAAAAAAAAAAAACAAAAGGGGGAATGGCCATAATGGC
Organism: Protopterus annectens; assembly: GCF_019279795.1. Lineage (NCBI taxonomy): Eukaryota > Metazoa > Chordata > Ceratodontiformes > Protopteridae > Protopterus > Protopterus annectens. The sequence continues at coordinate 541,752,927 of NC_056747.1, read as the reverse complement.
CTGAAGCTCAGAAACCCTCAGAGCAGAGATAAGAGAAAGCAGTAAGACAGTCTTCCAGGTACAGTGTTGCAGAGAAGCCAAAACTGCAGGGTCAAAAGGAGCCTGGGTCACTTTTTCCAAAACAAAAGTAAGGTTCCAAGAAGGAGGAATAGGCTTTTCAGGGTTCTAAGATGCAGGACACTTTTAAGAAACTGTTTTGACTTCAAAACAAGAAGCCAAATGAGCATTCAAGGGCAACAGGCAGAAGAAATAGTTGACAAATGAACCTTTACAAAAGAATAAGCCAAGCCAGACTGGAGGAACTCACACACACACAGGAGAGAATAAGAGGGACCCCCACTTAAAAAGGGTCCTGGCTAGGAGTATGGCACCAAACAGTAAATCTTTTCCATTTGGACATGTAACATTTTCTGATTGCAGGTTTTCTTGCCTCCTGTAAAACCCTGAGCACGTCCTCAGAAAAAAGGTGCCTAAAGGGGATCAAAATTATCACCCACAGTGTCAGTTGAAGAATGGACAAAGGAGGATGGATGAGTAACCCCTTGTCCTTTGTGAAGAGGTCCAACTGGTGAGGTAACTTGTGATTGCCCCTGGCCAGATGCATCAAAAGGGAGAGCCAGTGCTTGGAAGAAAAGTAAGGGGAAGGAAGGCATACAGAAACATCCCCTTCCAAGGAAAAGAAAGGCGGTCATCTTCCACACCAGATGGCATGGCAGTCTTGAACAGAACAGTGGGAACTGTCTGCTCAGAAGGGAGGTAAAAAGATCTATCCAATGAATATGCCACTGATGAACTATGTCTGTATGAGGCATCCATTCCTGATTCTGTGTTTAAGACCTGCTCAAGGAGTCTGCCACTAGCTTGTGCTCTAAAGGAACTGCCAGCCAGATCCCAGGCCTGAAAAGCCAGCCTGCACAGAAGGTAAAACTTTGTGCCCTCCTGCTTGCTAACATACCACATCACAGTGTGTTGTCTGTGTAAACCCTCAGGGGGCCAGGACAGATCATGGGGTGAAAATCCTAAACAGCCAGAAGCAGAGCTCTCATCTCTTTTATGTTGATATGGTCTGACTCCTAATGAAGGGGCCAGTGACCTTCAACTTTCAGATGACCACAGGAAACCTCCCACCACATGCCTAAGGGATCAGTGAACAGTTCTTGAGAAGGAACCGTTAGCTGAAAGTGCAGGCCTGGGTTGGGGATAAGTTGCTGAATCCACCAGTCAAATTCCCACTTGAGACAAGAAAGGATAGGCGCTCTGAAATCCAGGAGGTGGCAATGCCAAAGCCAAAATGACTTTAAGTACCATTGAAGCTTCAGCATATGCAGACTAGCAAGAAGAGGCTATGAATATCCTAGGGTCTGGAGAAACTCTCTGGCTGGAATGGCAGGAAGAGGAAGAATAGACTGAAAGAAAACTGAGTGGGACAAAGCCTCTGGAGGTAGAAGAGAGGCCAAAATTGGCACTGTCTGAATCCTGCAGCCAAGATGCACTTGATCCTGAGAAGTTGAGTCACACATTTGGAAGTTGATAAACCCCAGACTTTGAAGGAGGGATACAGTGATCTCCAGAGCCTGTAGCAGGCAACTGAGAGAAGGAACTTGAATCAACAGTTTATCTAAATAAGGAAAAATCTGAATTGCCTTAAGAGCCTGCAAAAGGCAATCGCAGGAGTTAGGCATTTTGTGAATACCCTTGGGACAATGGGGAGGCTTAAGGGCAAAGCAGAGAACCAAAAATGAGAGGAAGAAACAGAGAAATGTAAAAACTTTGTAAAAATAAGGTGAATATGAAAATGAATATGAAGGTAAGCATCTTTTTGATTCAAGGACACCAGAAAAACCTGGTGAAGCAACAGAGGAAACAGGGTTTAAAGAGAAAGCATCCAAAAAGAAGTATGCTTGAGAAAAGTGTTGACCACGGAATGATCCACAATAGGTCTCCAACTGCCCTCCTTTTAAGGAACTAGAACATTCTGGAGTAAAACCCCTTTCCCACTTGGGAACGAGGAACCAGCTAAACAGTTCTCTGCTTCACCAGGGACACAAGCACCTCTGAGAAATTAGGAAGCTGCTCTACATGAGGATGAGGAATCCTGAAAAAGGAGCAAAAGACTTCCACCCCATGGACCAACCCTGACAGACGATGGAGAGAACCCAAGAATCTGAGGTGATGAGTTGTCAGCTTGGAAGACAGAGGAAAAGCAGAAGGGACAAGGAACCTGGCCAAGGGATGGGGGGGGGGGGGGGGGCAAAATGTCAAACAGAGGCAGGCTTTTCAGTATAAGAAAGGCTTTTGAGACACAGGAGGCTGGAAAGATTTTGCAGGAGGAGCTTGCCTACCGCCCTTCTTGCCTTTAGTGGCCTGGCAAGGCTGTCTGCAAACAAAAGCAGACCTAGTAGGATAGTTAATCTGGAACTTAGGGATAAGGGACACAACAAATATGTTTAAGGTCCTGCAAAGCTTTACCTTTTTCTTGAAGAGACTTAAGTGCATCAGAAGAAGCAGTCTCAAAGACATAGTAGGATAGTTAATCTGGAATTTAGGGATAAGGGACACAACAAATATGTTTAAGGTCCTGCAAAGCTTTACCTTTTTCTTGAAGAGACTTAAGCGCATCAGAAGAAGCAGTCTCAAAGAAGTTTTTATTATCCAAGGAGCATCCAGCAACTTGGCCTTAATATCTTCAAGTAAGGACTGCAGACAAAGCCAAAAATAACACCTCATGGCAGACCCAAAGGCAGCAACTTTGGAAGATGCATCAGCAGCATCACTGCTGCAGTTAGAGTGATAAGCCACCTGAGAGGTAGAACCTAAAATAGATAAAGCAGAGGACTTTCCTTCAGAGTCGGGGAGGTCAGAAATAACTCAACAAGCCTGGGCAATCAATGCCAAAGCATTGATGATAATGTTGGCCTACAACCAATGGTCCTAAAAGCCAAAGTAGAAGAAGACTAGACCTTCTTTCCAATCCTTGCCATTGCCCTACTATCTTCATCTGAAGGCAGAAGCTTGGAAGAGAGCAAAAGCTTAAAAGGCTTGTCAAAGGAAACTGGTACCACAGCAGGATCAGCAGGAAGACATTTAAATATGAACTGACGATCCTCAGGATCCTTACAGAAACTTGACAGGTTTGTTTGGAGCAGGGGACTGAGAATCAGGAGTCTTAGAGACAGCTATAAAGGTGTCTAACAAAACAGCCAACACGGAGGTACTGCAGAAGGCTTAGGAGTGTCCAGTTTAAGCAATGCATAATACCTCTTCCGGATATTAGACACCTGAGAAGAATCCCACTTAAAATATTACATCATTATGGCTATTTCTTCTTCTGGCTTTTCCCGGTTAGGGATTGCCACAGAGGATGACCTCTCTGCTCATGACTGGCAGTGGAGTTTTACAGTGTCGAGTTCCCAGCCTGGCGCCCAACCTTTCACAGAAGGCACACACACACACACACGCACACACACACACACACACACACACACACACACACACACACACACACACACACACACACACACACACACACACACACACACACTCACGCCTAGGGCCAATTTAGAGTGTCCAATCCACTTACAGCATGTCTTTGGGATGTGGGAGGAAACCGGAGCACCCAGAGGAAACCCACGTGACCACAGGGAGGACATGCAGAGGACATGCAGACTCTGCACAGAAGGCTCCCCAGCTGAGGATCGACCCAGAGAACCTCTTACTGTGAGGCGGCAATGCAACCACTGCACCACCGCGGCTGCCCATTCCATCATTATGGCTACTGTGTCCCCAAAAGACAATTCCTCCATAGGAAAGTCAGGGATAATGGACTCCTCCATCAGAGCCATAAGCCAAAGGAGAAGGCATCTGAGAAGAATAAGACAAGAACCATTCGTCAGACTCTGAATCCTCATCTGAGGAATCAGGTTCCCCAGAACTTTTGAAAGGAGTAGAAGTCCAAGGGGGAGCAGGGACAGAAACCCCTTGGGGAGGTTTCAAGGCTATTAAATCATTAAACAGGCCCTGAGTAAACTACTGCCATTCCCTCATACAGAAGAATGTTTAGTCTTCTTTTTTTCTTGGTAGGGACATCAGCCCTAACAAACACCGGAGGTTCCGAACCCTAACATGATTCAATAAGGGTAATCAGAACCCCTTCCCTAACCAGAATCTGTAGAATCCCACTAGGGACCTCCGAGATAATCCACGACCATTTGCTCTCGATATCTGGAGCAGACACCTGCAATGCCTCAGAGGACATATGAAAGAATGGTTCCATGCTTGCCTCAGACAAGGTCAGAGCAGAGGAAACTGAGCTTGACACTGGACATCTTAAAGAGCTAGCACTGGCTTTTAATGAGATGTCTGGTGGAGGCTAGACAGCTAAAGTATCTGGCTGAGATTTCTAGGCCTCTTTCTTTCTTAATGAAAGTAACTCAGGGTTAATTGACTCTACCATACTGCCATGGGCTAACTGTTTAAGCCTCTGGTTCTTGAGATAGATAGCCAAGAAAGACAACTGAATTGTAAGAGTCTCATGCACAAATGCTTTACAAATACCACAGATGGTAGGGTAGGGTGGTGGGAAGCACACAAACAAAAAAGACACTGTTCATGACAATTCTTATGGGGAATCTGTCTCCTATACTGATATTTTTCCTTATTGGACAACATGAACGCTGCATAATCAAAGGAAAACCAGACCAACAGTAAAAAGAAAAAAAAAAAGACACCAATGGGGCACTTACCTGATGGCTGCATACTCAGCACAGCAATGGATGTTGAGACCGATGAGTGATGATTGCATTCAGTCTGGTGACAAAGAAGTTCTGGGTAATTGCGTATAATACATACATCGCCTTTATGTCCTACATCATTTACAGGGAGTATACATGTGAGTTACAATGCATACAAGATCTAAAGGCTTTGATATACTGGCTGAATGTTGGGCTATCCTTGGCAGGAGATACCTAAGGTTAAGAATACTTCAACATCTTTAAAGCCAGAATTACATTCCCCAGTGGAGAATGTAAAATATTCCCAATAACAAGAAATCAACTGATGTTAGTCATCTCTTGTACCAGAAGCCACACTACAACTACAACAGCAACTTCAAAATCTAAATGGGAACATGTTCATCAAAAAGGTTATTCAGTTAAGACAAACATCAGCTAACACCATCCACAGAGAGCACATTATGCAATATATATGGCATTGCATAATAAGGTCTCCTTTGTGTTCCAAACTGACTAGGTAACTTGCATATTACCCTGATAGTCAGAACCATCACTTGAGCCAATAAATTAAGCAAAGATATGAAGAAAATAATAAAATTTAACCTCAGCACCTTCTGTCAAGAAATATGAAACACAAAAGTTGTTTATTGAGAACCCTTGTACCCCTAATGCACAGTACAAACCCTTCCCACAATCGCACAATCAATATGTCTGAATACTTAATGAACAGTCATGTGACTCTCCTCAATAGCCTCAATTATTTTTCAAAATGTTTTTATTCATTTTATAGCACAATAACTTAACAGTATAGTTTGTTTGTGTCTTTTCGGCTTTTCCCAGTTAGGGGTCGCCACAGCGGAACTCCCGTCCGCTAACGATTGGCAGTTGATTTTTACGTGCCGAGTTGCCAGCCCTGACGCACAACCTTCAATGAAGGTACGCCCATTCATGCATGTCTCCACGCAGAAGACACTCTAGCTGAGAATCGAACCGGACAGCGTCTTACAGTGAGGCGACAATGCTACAGCAGCACCACCACCGCAGTCTGTAACAAGAAAAAAACTATATACAATGTCCATAACAACTAAAAACATAATATACATAGGAGAACACTTAATATTTCTCTAAAAGATTAGACAATTTTGTTCAAGCAATTAAGTGAGGAGTTGTGTTGTTAGTCCTTGCTTTTACGGTAGCAATCTCATTCTTACAAATGTATTTCACAAGATGAATAAACTCAACTTTAAAGATAGGAGTAGATTGGGATTTCCAATTTTAGTAACAATTTTCCTTGCTATACAGAGGATAGACCATAGTAAAAATGTTTGTTTTTTTAGCAAACCATAGTAAAAATGTTTGTTTTTTTAGCAATGACTTTAGGAGCAGGAACATTGAAAAGACTAAGGGAGTCAGAAATGATAAAGTTGTCATCATTCCATAGAGCGTTACAAACATATTTAAAGTCTAACCAAAATGGGGAAATTATTTTGCAATTAACAACCATATGTATCCAGTCAGCCCCGCGGTAGTGGTGCTGCGGTAGCGTTGTCGCGTTCGATTCTCAGCTCAACAACATGTATCCAGTCAGCGTCAGAGCGTCCACATCTCCAGCACTTCATTTCATCTTTCTTGTACATTACTGCTAGTCTATGTGGGGTGAAAAAACATCTATGTAAAAATTTCCACGAGTATACACACCAGAACAGGGAAGATATGGATTCCTTCACTGACTGTAAACAATGTTTTTTATCTTTTTCTGAGAATATTTGTCTATTAACTTCAGTTGAATAATTCCAAAAAGAAAGAGCTGTTTTGCTAAAATCATTTCTGAGAATTTTATAAATAACAGATATGTATGAAGTGTTTTTGGGTGAGCCATTAATAATTGCCGAGATAAAGATTTTGAAGTTACTCTTACTGTATGCCTCTAATGAGGGTACAAGCTTAGTATGTATAAAATCCTTACAAGTTTGGATGTCCAGCCAACTGCAATTTTGCAAACTATATCTGCTGATCAGTATGCAGAACTTATTTTATTAGCTGAGAGAAACTGATTCCAATAGGATAGATCAACCTTTTTAAATTCTAACATTTTTTTTTTCTTCTCAAAATTTTTTTTTTATTTTTCAAATACATTTGAATGAATTCCACAGTATTTATTATACATAACATCTTAAATAACTATGTACACTATTTACATTACCCTGACACTATAACAGATCTTAATGTATAGAGTTACTTAATAAGTATGTCCAATCCATTATCGGCGTGTCTGATCAATTATTGTATAGTGTTAATCAACGCTAAGACTTTTCCCCAAGGGTTGTTGATAAATGGCTTTGGATAAATTCTTAGTTCTTTAATTTTAATTTCCAGTAATGCTGTGGTCTCCAGTAGGCTGTAGAAGTCTTTCAAAGTTGGTATTGTGTTTGTATTCCATTTTCTTGTTCTATACTTCCTTGAAATTGCAAATATAGTCCATACTAGACACGTTTGATCTATTCAAATGAGGATCATCGTTCACATTTAATAATACAAGAGTTTTAGTTAAATAAAATGATTCATTAAATAAAGCTTGTAGAAAGTTAATACTATTCCAAAATGGCTTAATTTTAACACAATAAAAGAAAATGTCGTTGAAATCTGTATTGTGTACTTGCTCACATTTTTACTGACTATCTGGGGTTAAGAATACCCTGTGCAAGCATTTCCAATTAAAAACTTTCCAGTATTGTATAAAGGATGTATATTTTATCGACAATAAGATATTTGTTTTAATATCTTACGTTAACTGTATTGAGTGTCCTTTTGTTATATATTTCCAATATGAGGTTTTGGGTGTTGTTTTATAGTTTATCAATAGTTTGTAAAATTTTGAAATACTGTTTCCCATGTCAAAGTCATTATATATGCTTTCATATATGTATTTCGTAAATTTAGGTATTTCTTTAAATGAAAAATTATTAATTATTCTACTTAAATCTTGCGAACATGACAGAATACTCTGTAAAGTTAGCCAGTCCTGTTAAGGAATTTTGTATATTGTTTTTATTACTTGCATATCTACAACTTTTAGTTGTTTGATACCATGGAGCCAACAAACAAATCCTTTCTGTTCCCAGGAATTAATAATTTCTCTATATATTTTATGTGGAAAATTCTTTGTGACTATAAATTGTGTTAAAAGATCAAACCAGATTTTTAAATCTATATTTGTATTAATAATTTTCCTAAATGAGTCAATGTAATAATTAATATGAGTTTCATGGGTTTAGTTATGTTAAATTGCATACTAATACATATGTGCCATGGCAAATTGTTTTTATCTGTTATTTGAAATTGTTTTTGTAAATCAAATTCATCCACTGATATTACAGTTAGTAATTCTTTCTAACTTGTAGACTAATTTGGACTTATCCAATCTGAGATAGTCTTAGATATTGATGCTTTTATATATGTTTCTATATCAGGAAAGTTTAATCCTCCCCTTTTCCATAGTCTGATATGATGTATTAAAGCTATTCTGTTTCTTTTGAGAAACCATAAAAATGTTATTAGGCATGAATTTATTTCTTTAAGTATATTCCTTTCTGGTAACAGTTGCACTGCCAAGGCTATATATAGGATCTTGGGCAGTAAAACTATTTTATTTACTGTAGTCTATCTTCAAATGCTATTATTTTGTTCCATTTTTCCACAGAGATTTTAACTGTATTGATGATATTATTGTAGTTTTTTGACACTAATTCATTATTATCTTTGCATAACTCAATTCCTAGATATTTTAAGGTAGATTCTTGTTTCCCTATGACGTGACCCCCCCCCCCTTAGTCTGCAGTTCTTTTTTTATTTAAAAATACAAATTTTGATTTTGATTTATTGAAATGGAGGCCTGAAATCATGTGAAATTTGTCAATTAATATACCTAATTCTTCTAATGTCTCTTGTATTAGATAATGTTAGTAATATGTCATCAGCAAATAGCATTACTTTAGAATTGTATTGTTCATAAACATCTATTCCTTTGATTTTTACATTGTTCCAAATTAAATCTGCCAATAGTTCAATAACTAGAGCAAATAGAATTGGTGACATGGGACATCCTTGTTTAGTGCTTTTTGTTATATGTACAGATTCAGAAGTAAAAGGACTGGACTTCACATACGCTAAATTATTTGTATATATATATTTTTTGGAGATGAACAAAGGATGCAGGACATTCAAATAGCATTAGGATTTTGAATAAATAGTCCCAATTTAGGGAATCAAATGCTTTCTCTATATCTAAGCCAATTATGAGTGTTTATTTTCTTTATTAACATAATCTATAAGAGAAATTATCTTTTTAATATTATCATGTGTGTCTCTACAATATACAAATCCAGCTTGATCATTATTTATTGTTTTGGATAGTGGTATTTTCATTCTGTTAGTTAATATTGTCATAAATATCTTATAGTCATTATTTAATAATGATATAGGTCTATATGAGGTACAGAGGTTTGGGGATTTGTTTTCATTTAAGTTTGGTGTGATTAAGGAATATATCCAAGAGGGTGCCATTAAAGCTTGTGACTGAATTTCTAATAGAGTTTTATAGAAGAGGGATAACATCTTTGAATGAAAAAGTTTATATAGTTCCATAATTATGCCATCTATACCTGGAGCTTTATTATTTTTACCCTCTTTTATTTTATCTCTAATTTCTTTGTAGGATATGGGTGCTTGCAGATCTAGTTTTAATTTTTCTGTTTTTTTTTTATATTTGAACATTTTTCATCTAGATTTAACTGATCAATATATATATTTTCTTTTTGGAAATGTTCCATATAGTGATTTCTATAGGCATCAAGAATGGCACCTATATCCGAGACATATTTCCCTTTCTTTTCATGGAAGATACTTTTAATGTCATTAGCTTTTGATTGTATTTTGATTCTTGTGGATAAATTACGAAGATATTTGGGAGAAGTGGCCAAGGTATTAATTTTTAGTTTTTCTAAAGCTAAACTAGTTTTATGTGTTAGAATTTCACTGTATTTATTGTTTAATACTTCTACTTTCTTTTTCATCTCCAAATGACTTTGATTTTTTTCAGCTTTTACTGACAAAAGTTTGGATTATAGCTCTAATAATTCAGAATCCCATTCTCTGATTTTTTTATACCAAGTTAGGGTTTTAGCATATATGTAAGCTTTTAATGAGTTTCATATCATTATTTTATTTATCTATGTGGTGTAATTAATATCTAAGAAAAACTGTAATTCAGATATGCAAGGTTTGAACTCTAATTTTAGATATATATGCTGGAATTCTGGAGTTAAAGATTAATGGTCTGTACCCATTTTGAAGTTTTTGTATCAATGAACTGTGGTCTGAAAAGGTGCAAGAAGTGATTGAGAAATTAATGATTTTAGAGTGCAAGTCATGGACAGCAAATATTTTATCTATTCTAGTTTGGGTACCAAATCTGTGATCTTGATGGGAAAACAACAAAGATTCATCACCTTTAAATTTGAAAGTATCTACAACATGAAATGATTCTACCCACTTGTTTAAAGCTTTTGATACAGCAGATGTACACAGCAGTCTTTTATTTGTAGTTTCAGAAATATCAAATATACAGTTAAAATCTCTTCCTAATATTAAGTTGCCTTTATAATTATTGGAAATGAAATCCAAAACAGTTCCTGTTCCAATGCTTGGGAACCAGTATAGATTGGCTAGGGTACATATTCTGTTATTATATTTAACTATTACTAATGCCATAAGGCCTTCTTTATCTTCATACATATAAATGATTTCTGGGTTAATCACATTTGTTTTCCATAAAAGTGTTACCCCTTTTGTCTTTGCCTTATAAGTGGATTGTGCCAATATCATATATTCCTTAGGATTCCATTTGTAATTGTCATTTGTTTTGAAATGAGTTTCTTGAAAGAAGACAATTTGTGCTTTGTTCAATTTTAAATATTTGAGTAAATTTGATCTCTTGTTAGGATTGTTTAAGCCATTGGTATTTAAAGATAATAAAGTTAAATCCATCTTAGGTTATTTAGACTATGTATTTTTTGTTTTATTGAGACTATTAAACATTTTCCTCTGATAACTATAAAGTATATGTTTAAGCTTTTAAAGGAAATTATCAGTTTTATACTTTGAGTGTTTACCAATAAAGTAATGTTTTGATCAGGCATACTAAAAATGTTTTTGTGAAATAAATTTAAATTAGTAAATGTTAACAAAACTAAGATCTGCATTAGCCATGGAATGAAAATCATTCCTAATCTGATGGATAAACCTAAGTCCATCAGATTAACACTTGTACCTTGACAATCCAGAACATCTGAGCTCCACAAACTGAATTATCATATGGAGACTATTTGCAATAGGAATAGGCAATATTTATATTATTTTGAACAGATATAGTACTACTGTAGATTAGACAGAATTCTAATACAATATAAATGTCTACTTATTGTATAAACAATATTTACATGAAAGATAGATGACAAGCAATCATAGTAAAGTAGAATGCACTATATATAAAGCCTCAGTAAAAGATTATAGCACACAGTTATTAAAACAAATTCACCCTTATTGATGAAGTCTTTCAAAACTTATTAATTAATATAAATAGATGGCAATAACATTTATACCTAATGTTTATAATACAATGTATTTTACTGGATATATCAGAAGTTATATTTCATTGTTTGCCAGCATTTAAGTAATCACTTTGTTTGTTGCTAACTTACTTAAAGTATCACATTTGTTTTATGTGAACATTGATGAAAGTTAGTGCTTTTTAATTATCAGAATTATCAGTGTATCCCTCTTCCCTGCATTTCCTACACATAAGGATTTTCATATCTGTCATTTATTATAAAATGAGTGAAATTATAGGTTAAAAACAACAAATTCACTTATTGTGATTAATGATTACAAGTTCCCTTTCAATATTCATAAATTGCCATTTTATGGCATATACTGAACGTTTTTAGACTTAAATGACAGTTTAACCTTTGCTGATTATACAAAATTGAATGCTGAGTGATTATTGTCAATTTAATACTGTTTGTTCAGAATATGACTGTTACATTCTGTGACATTTCAAGTTCAGGCTTCTATTGTTTCTCTTGAACAACTTTGTCAGTTTGATGTCATGTAAAAACATTAGTTACCTTGGTAACCGCTTAAGTATTATTTATGGTCAAGATGGGTTACAAAAACTACAGTTCAAGTTAAAGGAATTACATGACTTGTTATGCATATTTACTATTATAAGAAAATCATCATGCTTCCCCTTGTTGTTTAATGTAGTGTACGTCATTTCTGACAAGTTAAGACAGTAGTGTTATTATACACAAACTCATGTTATTAAATCCTGTTTTTAATAACTAAATTCAGCAGACTGCTTCATCTTATATGACAATTATAAATGTTATGTCTAAATTTACTAAAACCGTACATTACATAACTATTGTATTTTTTTTTTGGCTGTTGCTTAGTTGAGACACCACAAGCTGTAATGGTTATTCTTATTATTAGCTCCTTCCAAGTATGTTTATACAGTCCATTGACTTTAAATTATGAGACCCTTCTAGTTTATTTGTTATAAGTATATTTCCATCCTTACATGCACACATATGCACAATCAACAATACCCTTTCAGTTTTGCCAGAATACCATTCACTAGTTCAAGTGGTGTGTTTCCAGGCTGTTTCCAAACCAATATTTGTCTTGTTCCATTTTACCAGCCTGTTCCATGCAGTGGCCACTCTGCAAGTGAACCACTCAACACACCTTCCATTCACACAGATATTTCCAGAAAGGAAATCTGATTACTTTCTATCACTTCCCAGCAACCCAAAGCACCCCTAGACTCAGCTATCTCCACATGCCCAACACATCCGAGCAAGCTCACCTCCCAGATCACTGCAAAGGGTTCTGCACAAGACCAAGTGCTCTTAGTCTTTCACAATAACTCAGACTTCCACTCTTATGCAAGTCCTTAATGTGTTTGGACCAAAATAAATTTTTAATATAAAACTGCGCTTATTATTTTATTTTTTTATCAAGAATCAACTTAATGAGCTAAACAAAGTGTTGGGAGACCATCAATGTGTGTATATGTAGTTTAAAACAGCCCTTTTATTATATATATATATATATATATATATATATATATATATATTTAAAAAAAAAAAAACAAACATTACCGAGAATCATCTCAGAGGCTACTCAGAGCCGTTAAGCATTATCGTCACTGTCTCTGTTACCATAGCAACCTGGGAGCGTCTGTTTCTGTTATTGTGTCTGTGTACTGCATACCAGAGGCTCATGATGCACCTGAAGTAAACCTTCACTTCACTGCAACTTCAAGCCTAAATTCCCTTCCTTTCAGCAAGGTAGCAGCCAGGAAAAGAATGGAGAGCAAACTGATCAAAAAAAAAAAAAAAAACACTCCCAACAAGCCGCTTCAACAAGAGATAACACATTCTTATAGCCTTCCCACCTCTCACGCAGCAGATGTATAAACAAACTATTCCCTGCCAAAATATCTCAAATCACAGTTTTATCCACCCCCTTCCCCGGAATCCAGGCTAATATCTCTTCCTAATACACAAGCATCAGTAAACCTCAATCACAAGCCGCAACCCACAGCTTTCCGGAGACAAAAACAGCAACATACAACAGCTGCCAGACACAGCTGCATCCACACACACCATGTCAGGCTTAATCAAACAGCACTCAAAGCTACAATACCTGCCATAACTGATATTAACTGTGTTTAAACAGAATAATAATGACATTTGTACTAGCTGCCAGACAAGCTGCATCTACGCACACCATATCAGGATTTATCAAACAGCACTCGTAGTTGTGATACTTGCCACAATTGAGATTAACTACATTTAAACAGAATAATGATGACATTTGTACTAAGAGCTTGCTACCATTATTCAACCAGGACATAGATGACATTTCTAAATCATACTTTAACTGAAGAAGGCATTAGTCTCCATGACAGCATTTTTTTTTTCAAAACACTCTACTGTTACTGCTATTATATATGATGTTAATTTGTTACATTTAAGTCTGAACTCTGATGAATGGTACCTTGTTGAATTAGTTAATTAATTACTTAAATTATAAGTACAAATAAATGAAAAATGAACAAGATAAGTATTCATTGCGTTCAAGTAGGGGAATAGAAACTTCTATGTTTATATTATAAGTTGCTTTGTTTGGCTTGTACATAATGTAAATAGCAACTCATCTTGACCTACCTTTGTTTGTGAAGAATTACCACTCTTTGAACATTCTGAATAAATCATTACTGTTTCTCAGTTGTTTAAGAAACCCTCCTTTTTTAAATAAGAACAGATGACAAATTATGTACCATATAAGTTGGTACTTTAAGAGATGTAGTTGTTAAGATTTATTTTTTTGGAACAGCTATCTTGGAATCAGTTTTTTGTTTTTTCTTTTAGCATATGTCCAAGGATTTGTTTCTTTTGTTCTTTTAAGAATAGGGGTCATCCATTCCATTTCTTCTGGGATAGACACTATGTTGTTTTTGATGAATATAGTAGCTTCTTCTAAGTCATTAAAGGTTCTCATCTCATTGGCAAAAAGTATTTTTATCTTGGCTGGAAAGGCAAGCTGTGCTTTAATGTTGTTTTGTTTGAACAGTTTTATTATTGCCCAGACTTTTTTCCTTTGTTCTAATATTCTGGAAGAATAATCACTGTCAAACATTATCAGGCTTTGATTGTATTTTAAGGGTGAATTTCTCCAAGCAGATTTTATTAGTTCCTTGTCCAGAAATGAAAGAAATTTTATAACTATGGATCTAGGTAGAGTATTTGTTGAGTTAGAAGTCGGTTTCCTCAGTGCTCTATGTGCCCTTTCAATTTCAGATGGAAGTCCCTCTTTCAAGTCTAAAAATTCAAGAATCCAGGTTAAGAATAAAATAATATCTTCTCCTTCAGTGTTTTCAGGAAGACCAAAGATCCTTACGTTGTTTCTCCTTTCCCTGTTTTCTAAGTCATCTATTTTGTTAAGCAGCCATGTATTCTGTTTAAGCTGAAATTCTTTTCGGAATTCTTCCTCTTTGGGTCTCCCTTCAATGTCATTTAGAGAAGTCTCTATATTTATTTTTGTATGGTGTTGCTGTAACAGTTCAAGAGTATCAGTCTGTTTTTGAGAATTTAATTTGAGGTTTTCTAAGTCATTTTTAAAGCGATCCATCTTCAAAGATAGTTCCTGTAAGGTAGACGTAATCAATTGCAGTTCTTTTTTCAAAGCAGCATCTAGATGAGAGTTGCTCATATTCAGTGACTCAATATATCTCCCAAGTTTCTTGACAGGAAAATTTTTGTATATCTCCACCAAAATTGATATTTATGTAGTTTAGTAGTTTATCTATAGATTTCTGATGTTTTAAACTTGAATATAATACATTTTTCTTATATTATTATACTAGTTTATGGAGCTCTCAAAATTCACTGCTCTCAGTTGGCCATCAAGGCTCTGCTCCCTCAATTCTAACATTTTCTGAGTGTCAAAAAATATCAAGCATTCATTTGTGTATGCAATAGGAAACATTATTAATAAATTCTTAACTGATTAGAAAACACCAGCATTTTAAACAGCAATATTTGCTTTATAAGAGGTGTGAGAACAAGTTTTGACCTTTCACTTTGAATGCATATTTTTAAAATCCATATAAAGATGTTTGCATGTATTTGAGTAAGTGGTTCAAACAATGTCCTATTACTATTTAGAAGTAAGGTTTTGTGTACTGATTTCCAATATGATGTACAAGAAGTATTATTCCAAAGCAACACTATGTTAATAAATGCGGAGGTTAAATAAAAATCAATATTTGGAAACCCTATACCTCCTTCGTCCCAACTTGTGATGTGCCAGAGAAGAGAGATTCTAGTTTTTTTTGGGATAGCAAAGTTCGTTGAGTAATAAGTTATTAATTTTCTTTTTAATTTTGACAGGTAGGCAAATTATTAGAGCTGGGCCAATGAATAAGATTTTAGGTAACAGCATCATTTTGATTAAAGTTAGTCTGTCATCAAATGTGAAGTAGAGTCTGTTCCAACTAGTAATTGAGTTTATAAGTTGTTGGTAATTAGATGAGAGTGATTTTTTATAATTAGATTCAATAATGATAACTAGATATTTAATATTCATGCCCTCCAAGTTTATGTCTATTTTTGATTAAAGTTCCACAGTAATATTTTATTCACTAGAAGTGCCTGAGTTTTGCTGAGATTGAATTTTAGACCAGAGATATTTGCAAAGAAGTCTAGATTATGTAATAGGTGATCTACTGAATTTTCAATATCATTAGAAGTTATTAGTAGGTCATCATCAAACAGTTGTATCTTGGGGGAGAATTTGTCTGACACTTTATATCCTTTAATGCTGTCATGATTTCTAACATAATTTGCAAAAGGCTCATTAGCCTGGGCAAAGAGTAATGGGGAGAGGGGGCACCCCTCTTTAGTACCTCTATTTTGAATGGGCTAGATCGATAAGATCCAGTCTTTACATAGGCTATGGGCGTTTCATATAGTTTTTTAATTAATCTTATAA
Organism: Protopterus annectens; assembly: GCF_019279795.1. NCBI lineage: Eukaryota > Metazoa > Chordata > Ceratodontiformes > Protopteridae > Protopterus > Protopterus annectens. The sequence continues at coordinate 541,736,578 of NC_056747.1, read as the reverse complement.
AGTTTGGGGAGAAATTGTACTTTGCAGAGCTTTAAATAGACTAGTCATTAAACATCTGGCAACATTTAATACGGAACAACTGAAACCGAAGTATTAAATGAGATTTGCAAAAATAATTCTGAATTTATACAAATGTGCTTATACAATACCTTGAAGAAATTCATCTAAAAAAGTGACTGCAGGGACAGATTAGCTCAACAGACTATCATTTCCTATACGACTCAACTACACAACGAAAGCTTTATTCCCCCACAAAAAAAAAAATACCTTTCACCTTCCTTGTTCATTTAATTGAAAAATTGCAAAGTAATTTCTATAGGATGATTGCTGTACCGTCCTGAGCAATGTGAATTAGTAGGTCAAAGCCATTGTCAGGCTTACTGAGGAAGGCATCTTCGTGCAATGGGTGTAAAAAGTTCATAATGAAGATATGTTTTGTAATGATCATGGCTGAGTAGTAGGTAATCTTTGTTTAGCGAGACAGTAACCTGACTTTTGGAAATACTATACAACTAAATTATATTGTTCATTTACTATTTCATCATGAAAACATAGACCCTCATTTGCTGGTACTCTCTTCCCTGTAATAATAATGATTATGCTATTTTAAGTGACTCTAATGTTGATTAGTCATGCCCTAAAGACTAATTATTGTGTAAAGGAACGTTTTATGTTAATGCTCAATTCATAATTATTTTGTTTTTTATTTAGTTGTGCAGTATTTTGTTGCGTGTCACCCTGATGATTTTTGTAATCATTCACTGTATTATGTACATATAGTTTGTTACTGATGATCCAGTGGTCTACACTGTATCTGAAAAGGGTCTCTGGACCAATGTGGTAACTGGGTTAATACACTGCAAACATATAATTAAAAAATAAATAAATACAATCATTCTAAAAAGCTATCTACAACACTTCAAAGAGGTGGCCAAATTTCTTGCTGCATTCCAGTGTGAAAGCTCTTTCTTTTTCTGGGACACACTAAACTTGTATACACTGACAAATGTTTAGAAATTAATTGACTTATGCAGGCTGATTGAATAAAAAGAAACAAACAAATAATAAATATATAAATAAAACAGACACAAAGCAGCATTACCTGAAAATGAAGAGGCGCATATCTGTATGTGTCACTACCCTCCAATTATGGTTTAGAAATTACCTCTTTTATAGCAC